>NW_026510990.1:0-53752 GCF_027579735.1 Bombina bombina | reverse complement strand
TTGTTGTTCTAAGTGTCACTCTCAGGATCCAGACTTAATCCATTTGATATGGGGTTGCCCAAAACTAAACCAGTTTTGGAAGAAGCTGGAATACTTTTTTTCTACTATATTCAAAAGGAAAATTTATTTAATGAAAGAATCTATCTTTTTCTTCAGATCTCATTACTCCTGGGATAGAGACACTAATTTTTTAGTAGTGGCATTAACAATTATTAGAACACTCATTTTTAGATACTGGATCACAGATAAAGTTCCCTCTATAGCGGAAATAAGGAAACTGTTATTAGATGCAGTAATCAAAGCAGCCTATGATCTTAAAATAGGAGGGACCTCAGGGGAAAAGTTCTGTATGATTTGGAAGGTCTTTGTATGTTCTCAGGGCAATAATTTTGTATATTATATACAACAAATTATAAACATCAAGCTATATTAGGACTAATGATGAGGAGGGGAGGGGGAGGAGACGGGGTGGGAGATAGAGGAGAGAGTTCCCTTCCCTTTTTTTTTTTTTCTCTTTCTTTTGTGTGTGTTTGTCCGGGAAGATGCTATTCCTTTTTGTTTAAGTAGATTATAAGATAAGGTCATATGTTTGGTGTATATGCTAATCTTTGTTTGTTCCTTGTTTCTGTTGTACAGAAATTTGTTTGTCATATGTAATATGTTTTATATATATTATTATAATAAAGAAGATTAATAAAGAAAAAAAAAAGATAGCTACAATATAACTAATTGTTACATTGTAGCTAGCTTGGGGTTTATTTTTATTTCTTTCATGTAATTAGCAAGAGTCCATGAGCTAGTGACGTATGGGATATACATTCCTACCAGGAGGGGCAAAGTTTCCCAAACCTCAAAATGCCTATAAATCCACCCCTCACCACACCCACAAATCAGTTTTACAAACTTTGCCTACCGTGGAGGTGGTGAAGTAAGTTTGTGCTAGATTCTACGTTGATATGCGCTTTGCAGCAGGCTGGAGCCCGGTTTTCCTCTCAGTGTGCAGTGAAAGTTCTCTGTTATCGTTCGTAGAGATTCATCTCTTACCTCCCTTTTCAGATCGACGATATACTCTTATATACCATTACCTCTACTGATTCTCGTTTCAGTACTGGTTTGGCTTTCTACTACATGTAGATGAGTGTCCTGGGGTAAGTAAGTCTTATTTTTTGTGACACTCTAAGCTATGGTTGGGCACTTTTATATAAAGTTCTAAATATATGTGTTTAAACATTTATTTGCCTTGATTCAGAATGATCAATATTCCTTATTTCAGACAGTCGGTTTCATTATTTGGCATAATGCATATGAATAATTAATTTTTTTCTTACCTTAAAAAATTGACTTTTTTCCCTGTGGGCTGTTAGGCTCGCGGGGGCTGAAAATGCTTCATTTTATTGCGTCATTCTTGGCGCAGACTTTTTTGGCGCAAAAAAAAAAATGTCTTTGTCATTTCCGGCGTCATACTTGTCGCCGGAAGTTGTTTGTGATTGCGTCATTTTTTGACGTTTTGCGCACAAAATTTCAGCGTCGCCGGATGTGGCGTCATTCTTGGCGCCAAAAGCATTTAGGCGCCAAATAATGTGGGCGTCTTTTTTGGCGCTAAAAAATATGGGCATCATTATTGTCTCCACATTATTTAAGTTTCATTGTTTATTTGCTTCTGGTTGCTAGAGGCTTGTTCATTGGCATTTTTTCCCATTCCTGAAACTGTCATTTAAGGAATTTGATAGATTTTGCTTTATATGTTGTTTTTTCTCTTACATATTGCAAAATGTCTCAGATTGACCCTGGATCAGAAGCTACTTCTGGAAAAACGCTGCCTGATGCTGGTTC
Organism: Bombina bombina; assembly: GCF_027579735.1. Taxonomy (NCBI): domain Eukaryota; kingdom Metazoa; phylum Chordata; class Amphibia; order Anura; family Bombinatoridae; genus Bombina; species Bombina bombina. Next base: position 51,919 of record NW_026510990.1, on the reverse strand, counting down.
TACCAAAGTTAAATGCATTTGTTGTAAACTTGTGGTAACTGTTCCTCTGGCTGTAGTTTGTGATGAATGTCATGATAAACTTGCTAATGCAGATAGTATTTCCATTAGTAATATTCCATTACCTGTTGCTGTTCCATCAACATCTAATACTCAGGGTGTTCCTGTTAATATAAGAGATTTTGTTTCTAAATCTATTAGGAAGGCTATGTCTGTTATTTCTCCTTCCAGTAAACGTAAAAGGTCTTTTTAAAACTTCTCATATTTCAGATGAATTTTTAAATGAGCATCATCATTCTGATTCTGTTTCTGATGATGATTTTTCTGGTTCAGAGGATTCTGTTTCAGATATTGACACTGATAAATCTTCATATTTATTTAAAATTGAATTTATTCGTTCTTTACTTAAAGAAGTCTTAATCGCATTAGAAATGGAGGAATCTAGTCCTCTTGATACTAAATCTAAGCGTTTAAATACGGTTTTTAAACCTATAGTTATTCCAGAAGTTTTTCCCGTCCCTGATGCTATTTCTGAAATAATTTCTAGGGAATGGAATAATCTGGGTAATTCTTTTACTCCTTCTAAAAGGTTTAAAAAATTGTATCCTGTGCCATCTGACAGATTAGAGTTTTGGGACAAAATCCCTAAAGTTGATGGGGCTATCTCTACTCTTGCTAAACGTACTACTATTCCTACGGCAGATAGTACTTCTTTTAAGGATCCTTTAGATAGGAAAATTGAATCCTTTCTAAGAAAAGCTTATTTATGTTCAGGTAATCTACTTAGACCTGCTATATCTTTGGCTGATGTTGCTGCAGCTTCAACTTTTTGGTTCGAGGCTTTAGCGCAACAAGTGACAGATCATAATACTCATAGCATTGTTAAACTTCTTCAACATGCTAATAACTTTATTTCTGATGCCATCTTTGATATCATTAGAGTTGATGTCAGGTATATGTCTTTAGCTATTTTATCTAGAAGAGCTTTATGGCTTAAAACTTGGAATGCTGATATGTCTTCTAAGTCAACTTTGCTTTCCCTTTCTTTCCAAGGTAATAAATTGTTTGGTTCACAGTTGGATTCTATTATTTCAACTGTTACTGGGGGGAAAACATAATTTATGTAAGAACTTACATGATAAATTCATTTCTTTCATATTAGCAAGAGTCCATGAGCTAGTGACGTATGGGATATACATTCCTACCAGGAGGGGCAAAGTTTCCCAAACCTTAAAATGCCTATAAATACACCCCTCACCACACCCACATTTCAGTTTAACGAATAGCCAAGAAGTGGGGTGATAAGAAAAGAGCGAAAGCATAAAAAAAATAAGGAATTGGAATAATTGTGCTTTATACATAAAAATCATAACCACCACAAAAAAGGGTGGGCCTCATGGACTCTTGCTAATATGAAAGAAATGAATTTATCAGGTAAGTTCTTACATAAATTATGTTTTCTTTCATGTAATTAGCAAGAGTCCATGAGCTAGTGACGTATGGGATATAAATACCCAAGATGTGGAACTTCCACGCAAGAGTCACTAGAGAGGGAGGGATAAAATAAAGACAGCCAATTCCGCTGAAAAATTAATCCACTACCCAAATCAAAAGTTTCAATTTTAATAATGAAAAAAAATGAAATTATAAGCAGAAGAATCAAACTGAAACAGCTGCCTGAAGTACTATTCTACCAAAAACTGCTTCTAAAGAAGAGAAAACATCAAAATGGTAGAATTTAGTAAAAGTATGCAAAGAAGATCAAGTCATTGCTTTGCAAATTTGATCAACAGAAGCTTCATTCTTAAAAAGCCCAGGAAGTAGAAACTGACCTAGTAGAATGCGCCGTAATCCTCTGAGACAGGGAATAATCCGACTCCAAATAAGCATGATGAATCAAAAGCTTAACCAAGATGCCAAAGAAATGGCAGAAGCCTTTTGACCTTCCTAAAATCAGAAAAGATAACAAATAGACTAGAAGTCTGCCTGAAATCTGAGTAGCTTCAACATAATATTTCAAAACTCTTACCACATCCTAAAGAATGTAAGGATCTTACCAAAGAATTCTTAGGATTAGGACACAAGGAAAAGACAATAATTCCTCCACTAATGTTGTTAGAATTCACAACTTAGGTGAAAATTGAAATGAGGACAGCAAAAAAACACCTTATCCTGATGAAAAATCAGAACAAGGAGATTCACAAGAAAGAACAGATAATTCAAAAACTGCTCTAGCTGAAGAGATGTCCAAAAAGAACAATACTTTCCATGAAAGTAATGAATGTCCAGAGCAAGCATATGCTCAAAATAGAATAGCCTGAAAAACCTTCAGAACCCAATTAAGACTCCAAGGAGGAGAAATTGGCTTAATGACAGGTTTGATACAAATCAAAACCTGAAAAAAATGATGAATATCAGGAAGTAACACTGCCTTATCCTGATGAAAAATCAGAAAAGGATATTCACAAAAAAGAACAGATAACTCAAAAACTCTTCTAGTAGAAGAAATAACCAAAAGGAACAATACTTTTCCAAGAAAGTAATTTAACGTTCAGAAAATGCATAGTTTCAAACGGAGGAGCCTGTAAAGCCCTCAGCATCAAATTGAGACTCCAAAGAGGAGAGATTGAATTAATGACAGGCTTGATATGGACCAAAGCCTGTACAACACAATGAATATCAGGATGATTAGCAATCTTTCTGTGAAAAAAGAACAGAAAGAGTAGAGATTTGTCCTAACAAAGAATTGAAGACAAAACCTTATCCAAACCAACGTGAAAAAATAATAAAATTCTATGAATTTTAAAAGAATGCCAAGAAAAGTAGGTCTTCCAGACTCAATATAAATCTTTCTAGAGACAGATTTATGAGCCTGAAACATAGTATTAATCAATGAGTCAGAAAAACCTCTATGACTAAAAACCAAGCGTTCAATCTCCATCCCTTCAAATGTAATGATTTGAGATCCTGATTGAAAAAAATGGCCTTGAGAAAGAGAAGGTCTGGTTTAAACGGAGGTGTCCAACGTTGGCAACTGGCCATCCGAATGAGATTCGTATACCAAAACCTGAGAGGCCATGCTGGAGCTACCAGCATAACAAACAAATACTCCATAAGAATTTTGGAAGAAGAACTAGAGGCGGAAAGAAATAGGCAAAAAGATAATTCCAAAGAAGTGTCAATGCATACACTAATTCCGCCTGAAGATTCCCGGACCTTAATAGGCCCCTGGGAAGTTTTTTATTCAGATGAGATGAAAAACATATCTGGGTAAGAGAGACCATTCTCCCGGAAGAAAAGCTTGATTAACAGAGATAATCCGCTTCCCAAATATCTATACCTGGGAAAAAACCCACAGAATTTAGATAGGAGCTGGATTTAGCCCAAGCTAATATCCGAGACACTTCTGTCACAGCCTAAGGACTGATAGTCCTACTCTGATGATTGACATACACCATAGTAGTGATATTTGTCTGAAAAACATTAAACGTCTCTTCTTCAAAAAGAAACTAACTGAAAAACTCTGAGAAAGCACGGAGTTCTAAAATATCAAATGGTAATCTCGCCTCATGAGATTTCCAAACCCCTTGTGCTGACAGAGATCCACAGACAGCCTCCCAACCAAAAAGACTCACATCTGTAGAGATCATGGTCCAGGTTGAAAGAAACGAAGAGACCTGTAGAACTAAATGATGGTGATCTTAACCACCAAATCAAGAGAGATAAATATTAGGATTCGAAGATTTAAAATGCGAAATCCTAGAAACCATGCACCATAATTCAGCAAAAAAGACTGGAAAGGTTCTTTCTATTGAAAATGAGCAAAGGGAATTAAATCCAATGCTGTGGCCATAAGACCTAAAACTTCTATGCATATATAGCAACTGAAGGAAATAATAGAGACTAAAGGTACCGACAAACGGAACACAATAAATTGTCCCTTGTCTGATAGAGACAAAGACAGTGACACAAACTATCTGGAAACCTAAAAAAGGTGACCCTTGTGTGAGGAATCAAAAGCTTTTGGAAAAAAAGATCCTCTAACTATGTCCTGAAGAGCAAAGTGAATCATATAAGATTCCGCATCCTCAGAAAATAATCTGAATGAAAACAGAAAAATGAAAATATGCATTTATTGTATCTAATGAAAACAAATAATGCTATCACTGACCAAAAAAAAGGCAGAATAGTTTGAATAAAACTCCAAAACTCAGTTCCTAAAAATGGAACTGGAAGAAATACCCCAGAAGATTCCAGGTCTGAGCAGCGCTTGAACCCCATGGGTGCCCAGCCATGCTTCAACAGTACCCAAAATATATAGGACCGAAACACACTTAAAGAAAGTGTTAGCCTTACTGGAATAAAATCAAAGAAATTTGGACCGAATAGAAATAAATTTCAAAGAAGTCTTAACCTGCCCGTTGCCAGCCAAGCTGGAATACGGCACGTACATCACAATTTTAGGGAGCTGATTTCGAACCGAAAAATGTCCAATTAAAAACATGTTACTTGGGAAAGAATTCAGGAATTTGTTCCTTAATAAGAACAACCAAACTAGTATAAGCTTAAAGTTTTAGTCTTAGAACTCAATCTTGAAGCCCAGAGTAACAGTTAAGAATTGAATCCAATTAACAAATAATTGAATATCTTAGAACAAAAGAAATATGGATTTTTAAAAATCACAAAATTCTTCTAGCTAAAATAGCTAAAGACATTGATTTACCCTCATTTGCGAAAATATTCAATAAAATGAAGACACAAATGAAATTATTAGCATGATAGTCCAGTTAAAGGACCAGTCAACACAGTGGACTTGCATAATCAAAAAATGCAAAACAACAAGACAAATGCAACAGCACCTAGTCTAGTAAATGTTGTCCCTTAACAATGCTAAAATAAATCATAATCTGATACTTGATCTTAAAGTAAACAGAACAAAATGAAGCAATTGCAACATCCAAATAAATCACAGGACCAAGAAAAGTACCTGAAACTAAATAATTTTCCATAAATAAGATACAACCATCTAAAGGAAAATACTATTTTGCTATAGAAACAATAGCATAATTAGTAGGAGTAGAGATAGCCCCAATAAATTGGAGAACCCTCCAAATTGAATTTAACTGCTGGCAAAGAATATAGTTTAAAACCTTTGAAGAAGGAATGAAAGAAAATTCTCAGCCTATTCCATTCCCTAGTATGAGGAATTGGAAATAAAACCTCTGAAAACACAGAAGAATAAATAAGCAGAAATAGTGTTAGCTAGTCTTGAAAAATAACTAGTTACCGTAATAGCCAAAATAATCAACACCTTTTCAACAAAGAACAAATGTACTTTAATAAAAAAAATAATAAAAAAGTAGATTTGTTAGTGTCAATATCTGATGAAGAAAATTCTGAATGAGAAAAAAACATCATCAGAGAAGGATAAATCAGTATGTTGTTGGTCATTTGAAACTTCAGTAATTAAAAAAGAAGTGAAAAAGACCTAAATTTTTTTATTAGAAGGCACAATGTCAGACAAAGCCTTTAAAATAGAATCAGAAAAATATTTCTTATAAATCTTCTAAATATTTCTTGTACATAAGATGTAAAAAGAATGGCAATATATAAAGCATAAATACTAATGGATTCTGCATGTAAAAGTTTATCATAATAACTTATTACAAACCATAGCTAAAGATAAACATTCATAACATTTAAAATAAATGAACTTAGCTTTGGTAGGACTGAACTCAGTCAAGCGTTTTTCCAGAAGTAGCTTTTGATCCAGGGTCAATCTGAGACATTTTGCAATATGTAAGAGAAAAAACAACATATAAAGCAAAATCTATCAAATTCCTTAAATGACAGTTTCAGGAATGGGAAAAAATGCCAATGAACAAGCCTCTAGCAACCAGAAGCAAATAAACAATGAAACTTAAATTATGTGGAGACAATAGTGACGCCCATATTTTTTAGCGCCAAAAAAGACGCCCACACTATTTGGTGCCTAAATGCTTTGGCGCCAAAAATGACGCCACATCCGGTAACGCCGACATCTTTGGTGCAAAAAAAACGTCAAAAAAATGACGCACATACAAACAACTTCCGGTGACAAGAATGACGCCGGAAATGACTAAGAAATTTTTTGCGCCAAAAAAGTCTGCGCCAAGAATGACGCAATAAAATGAAGCATTTTCAGCCCCCGCGAGCCTATCAGCCCACAGGAAAAAAAGTCAAATTTTAAAGGTAAGAAAAATTTAATATTCAAATGCATTATCCCAAATAATGAAACTGACTGTCTGAAATAAGGAATATTGAACATCCTGAATCAAGGCAAATAAATGTTTAAACACATATATTTAGAACTTTATATAAAGGTGCCCAACCATAGCTTAGAGTGTCATAGAAAATAAGACTTACTTACCCCAGGACACTCATCTACATATAGTAGAAAGCCAAACCAGTACTGAAACGAGAATTAGTAAAGGTAATGGTATATATAAGAGTATATCGTCGATCTGAAAAGGGAGGTAAGAGATGAATCTCTACGACCGATAACAGAGAACCTATGAAATAGACCCCGTAGAAGGAGATCATTGAATTCAAATAGGCAATACTCTCTTCACATCCCTCTGACATTCACTGCACGCTGAGAGGAAAACCGGGCTCCAGCCTGCTGCGGAGCGCATATCAACGAAGAATCTAGCACAAACTTACTTCACCACCTCCACGGGAGGCAAAGTTTGTAAAACTGAATTGTGGGTGTGGTGAGGGTGTATTTATAGGCATTTTAAGGTTTGGGAAACTTTGCCCCTCCTGGTAGGAATGTATATCCCATACGTCACTAGCTCATGGACTCTTGCTAATTACATGAAAGAAAGGAACTTTTTTACCCCAGGATAAAAAATCTAAAGGTAAATATAGGGCTGCTAATCGTTTTCGTTCCTTTCGTCAGAATAAGGAACAGAAGCCTGATCCTTCCCCTAAAAGAACGGTTTCTGTTTGGAAACCATCTCCAGTCTGGAATAAATCCAAGCCTTTTAGAAAGCCAAAGCCAGCTCCCAAGTCCACATGAAGGTGCGGCCCTCATTCCAGCGCAGCTGGTAGGGGGCAGATTACGATTTTTCAAAGAAAATTGGATAAATTCGATTCACAGTCTTTGGATTCAGAACATTGTTTCACAAGGGTACAGAATAGGTTTCAAGATAAGGCCACCTGCAAGAAGATTTTTTCTTTCTCGCGTTCCAATAAATCCAGTAAAGGCTCAGGCGTTTCTGAAATGTGTTTCAGATCTAGAGTTGGCTGGAGTAATTGTGCCAGTTCCGGTTCTGGAACAGGGTCTGGGGTTTTACTCAAATATATTTATTGTACCAAAGAAGGAGAATTCCTTCAGACCAGTTCTGGATTTGAAAATATTGAATCGTTATGTAAGGATACCAACATTCAAAATGGTAACTATAAGGACTATTCTGCCTTTTGTTCAGCAAGGGCATTATATGTCCACAATAGATTTACAAGATGCATATCTGCATATTCCGATTCATCCAGATCACTATCAGTTTCTGAGATTCTCTTTTCTAGACAAGCATTACCAGTTTGTGGCTCTGCCATTCGGCTTGGCAACAGCTCCAAGGATTTTTACAAAGGTTGTCGGTGCCCTTCTATCTGTAATCAGAGAACAGGGTATTGTGGTATTTCCTTATTTGGACGATATCTTGGTACTTGCTCAGTCTTCACATTTAGCAGAATCTCATGCGAATCGACTTGTATCGTTTCTTCAAAAACATGGTTGAAGGATCAATTTACCAAAGATTTCATTGATTCCTCAGACAAGGGTAACCTTTTTAGGTTTCCAGATAGATTCAGTGTCCATGACTTTGTCTCTGACGGACAAGAGACGTCTGAAATTGGTTTCAGCTTGTCGAAACCTTCAGTCTCAATCATTCCCTTCGGTAGCCTTATGCATGGAAATTCTAGGTCTTATGACTGCTGCATCGGACACGATCCCCTTTGCTCGTTTTCACATGCGACCTCTTCAGCTCTGTATGCTGAACCAGTGGTGCAGGGATTATACAAAGATATCACAGTTAATATCTTTAAAACCGATTGTTCGACACTCTCTGACGTGGTGGACAGACCACCATTGTTTAGTTCAGGGGGCTTCTTTTGTTCTTCCGACCTGGACTGTGATCTCAACAGATGCGAGTCTGACAGGTTGGGGAGCTGTATGGGGGTCTCTGACAGCGCAGGGGGTTTGGGAATCTCAGGAGGCGAGATTACCAATCAAGATTTTGGAACTCCGTGCGATTTTCAGAGCTCTTCAGTCGTGGCCTCTTCTGAAGAGAGAATCGTTCATTTGTTTTCAGACGGACAATGTCACAACCGTGGCATATGTCAATCATCAAGGAGGGACTCACAGTCCTGTGGCTATGAAAGAAGTATCTTGAATACTTGTATGGGCGGAATCCAGCTCCTGTCTAATTTCTGCGGTTCTCATCCCAGGTATAGACAATTGGGAAGCGGATTATCTCAGTCGCCAGACGTTACATCCGGGTGAATGGTCTCTTCACCCAGAGGTATTTCTTCAGATTGTTCAAATCTGGGGACTTCCAGAAATAGATCTGATGGCTTCTCATCTAAACAAGAAGCTTCCCAGGTATCTGTCCAGATCCAGGGATCCTCAGGCGGAGGCAGTGGATGCATTGTCACTTCCTTGGAAGTATCATCCTGCCTATATCTTTCCGCCTCTAGTTCTTCTTCCAAGAGTGATTTCCAAGATTCTAAAGGAGCGTTCGTTTGTACTGCTGGTGGCTCCAGCATGGCCTCACAGGTTTTGGTATGCGGATCTTGTTCGGATGGCTACTTGCCAACCGTGGACTCTTCCGTTAAGACCAGACCTATCTCAAGGTCCTTTTTTCAATCAGGATCTCAAATCATTAAATATGAAGGTATGGAGATTGAACGCTTGATTCTCAGTCATAGAGGTTTCTCTGACTCCGTAATTAATACTATTTTACAGGCTCGTAAATCTGTGTCTAGGAAGATATATTATCGAGTCTGGAAGACTTACATTTCTTGGTGTTCTTCTCATCAATTTTCTTGGCATTCTATTAGAATTCCTAGAATTTTACAGTTTCTTCAGGATGGTCTGGATAAAGTTTTGTCTGCAAGTTCCTTGAAAGGACAAATTTCTGCTCTTTCTGTACTATTTCACAGAAAGATTGCTAATCTTCCTGATATTCATTGTTTTGTACAGGCTTTGGTTCGTATAAAACCTGTCATTAAGTCAATTTCTCCTCCTTGGAGTTTGAATTTGGTTCTGGGGGCTCTACAAGCTCCTCCATTTGAACCTATGCATTCTCTGGATATTAAATTACTTTCTTGGAAAGTTTTGTTTCTTTTGGCCATCTCTTCTGCTAGAAGAGTTTCTGAATTATATGCTCTTTCTTGTGAGTCTCCTTTTCTGATTTTTCATCAGGATAAGGCGGTGTTGCGGACTTCATTTACATTTTTACCTAAGGTTGTGAATTCTAACAACATTAGTAGATAAATTGTGGTTCCTTCATTGTGTCCTAATCCTAAGAATTCTAAGGAAAGATTGTTGCATTCTTTGGATGTAGTTAGAGCTTTGAAATATTATGTTGAAGCTACTAAAGATTTCCGTAAGACTTCTAGTCTATTTGTTATCTTTTCCGGTTCCAGCAAAGGTCAGAAGGCTACTGCCATTTCTTTGGCGTCTTGGTTAAAGTCTTTGATTCATCATGCTTATGTCGAGTCGGGTAAAACTCCGCCTCAAAGGATTACAGCTCATTCTACTAGGTCAGTTTCTACTTCCTGGGCGTTTAGAAATGAAGCTTCGGTTGATCAGATTTGCAAAGCAGCAACTTGGTCTTCTTTGCATACTTTTACTAAATTCTACCATTTTGATGTGTTTTCTTCTTCTGAAGCAGTTTTTGGTAGAAAAGTACTTCAGGCAGTTGTTTCAGTTTGATTCTTCTGCTTATAATTTCAGTTTTTTTCATTATAAGATTGAGACTTTATTTTGGGGTGTGGATTGTTTTTCAGCGGAATTGGCTGTCTTTATTTTTATCCCTCCCTCTCTAGTGACGCTTGCGTGGAAGTTCCACATCTTGGGTATTTATTATCCCATACGTCACTAGCTCATGGACTCTTGCTAATTACATGAAAGAAAACATAATTTATGTAAGAACTTACCTGATAAATTCATTTCTTTCATATTAGCAAGAGTCCATGAGGCCCACCCTTTTTTTGGTGGTTATGATTTTTTTGTATAAAGCACAATTATTCCAATTCCTTATTTTTTATGCTTTCGCACTTTTTTCTTATCACCCCACTTCTTGGCTATTCGTTAAACTGATTTGTGGGTGTGGTGAGGGGTGTATTTATAGGCATTTTGAGGTTTGGGAAACTTTGCCCCTCCTGGTAGGAATGTATATCCCATACGTCACTAGCTCATGGACTCTTGCTAATATGAAAGAAATTAATTTATCAGGTATGTTCTTACATAAATTATGTTTCTTCTGTTATGTGTGATCAGTCCACGGGTCATCATTACTTCTGGGATATTATCTGCTCCCCTACAGGAAGTGCAAGAGGATTCACCCAGCAGAGTTGCTATATAGCTCCTCCCCTCTACGTCACCCCCAGTCATTCTCTTGCACCCAAAGACTAGATAGGAGGTGTGAGAGGACTATGGTGATTATACTTAGTTTTTATAACTTCAATCAAAAGTTTGTTATTTTACAATAGCACCGGAGCGTGTTATTACTTCTCTGGCAGAGTTTGAAGAAGAATCTACCAGAGTTTTTCTTATGATTTTAACCGGAGTAGTTAAGATCATATTGCTGTTTCTCGGCCATCTGAGGGAGGTAAAAGCTTCAGATCAGGGGACAGCGGGCAGTTGAATCTGCATTGAGGTATGTAGCAGTTTTTATTTTCTGAATGGAATTGATGAGAAAATCCTGCCATACCGTTATAATGACATGTATGTATACTCTACACTTCAGTATTCTGGGGATGGTATTTCACCGGAATTACTCTGTAAAAGTACATTAAACCTTTTAATAGGTATTTAATCATGTTAAACGTTTTTGCTGGAATGTAGAATCGTTTGCATTTCTGAGGTACTGAGTGAATAAATATTTGGGCATTATTTTTCCACTTGGCAGTTTACTTGTTTTGATTATGACAGTTTCGTTTCTCTCTCACTGCTGTGTGTGAGGGGGAGGGGCCGTTTTTGGCGCTCTTTGCTACGCATCAAAAATTTCCAGTCAGTTACTCTTGTATTTTCTGCATGATCCGGTTCATCACTAACAGAACTCAGGGGTCTTCAAACTTCTTTGAAGGGAGGTAGTTTCTCTCAGCAGAGCTGTGAGACTTATGTAGTGACTGTGTTTTAAAACGTTGCTCTGTGATTTTTATGTTTAAAATTTAATTAGTGTTACTTTACTAATGGGAACAAACCTTTGCTAACAAGTTGTGTTGTTTTTAAAGAGTGATGCTATAACTGTTTTTCAGTTCATTATTTCAACTGTCATTTAATCGTTTAGTGCTTCTTTGAGGCACAGTACGTTTTTGTTAAATAAGATTGTAACCAAGTTGCATGTTTATTGCTAGTGTGTTAAACATGTCTGATTCAGAGGAAGATACCTGTGTCATTTGTTCCAATGCCAAGGTGGAGCCCAATAGAAATTTATGTACTAACTGTATTGATGCTACTTTAAATAAAAGCCAATCTGTACAAATTGAACAAATTTCACCAAACAGCGAGGGGAGAGTTATGCCGTCTAACTCGCCTCACGTGTCAGTACCTGCGTCTCCCGCCCGGGAGGTGCGTGATATTATGGCGCCTAGTACATCTGGGCAGCCATTACAGATAACATTGCAAGATATGGCTACTGTTATGACTGAAGTTTTGGCTAAGTTACCAGAACTAAGAGGCAAGCGTGATCACTCTGGGGTGAGAACAGAGTGCGCTGATAATTCTAAGGCCATGTCTGATACTGCGTCACAGCTTGCAGAGCATGAGGACGGAGAGCTTCATTCTGTAGGTGACGGTTCTGATCCAAGCAGATTGGATTCAGATATTTCAAATTTTAAATTTAAATTGGAAAACCTCCGTGTATTACTAGGGGAGGTCTTAGCGGCTCTTAACGATTGTAACACTGTTGCAATACCAGAGAAAATGTGTAGGTTGGATAAATACTTTGCGGTACCGGCGAGTACTGACGTTTTTCCTATACCTAAGAGATTAACTGAAATTGTTACTAAGGAGTGGGATAGACCCGGTGTGCCGTTCTCACCCCCTCCAATATTTAGAAAGATGTTTCCAATAGACGCCACCACACGGGACTTATGGCAAACGGTCCCTAAGGTGGAGGGAGCAGTTTCTACTTTAGCTAAGCGCACCACTATCCCGGTGGAGGATAGCTGTGCTTTTTCAGATCCTATGGATAAAAAATTAGAGGGTTACCTTAAGAAAATGTTTGTTCAACAAGGTTTTATATTGCAACCCCTTGCATGCATCGCGCCGATTACGGCTGCGGCAGCATTTTGGATTGAGTCTCTGGAAGAGAACCTTAGTTCAGCTACGCTGGACGACATTACGGACAGGCTTAGAGTCCTTAAACTAGCTAATTCATTCATTTCGGAGGCCGTAGTACATTTAACCAAACTTACGGCTAAGAATTCAGGATTCGCCATTCAGGCACGTAGGGCGCTGTGGCTAAAATCCTGGTCGGCTGATGTAACTTCTAAGTCCAAATTACTTAATATACCTTTCAAGGGGCAAACTTTATTTGGGCCCGGTTTGAAAGAAATTATCGCTGACATTACAGGAGGTAAGGGCCACGCTCTACCTCAAGACAAAGCCAAAGCTAAGGCTAGACAGTCTAATTTTCGTCCCTTTCGGAATTTCAAAGCAGGTGCAGCATCAACTTCCACTGCACCAAAACAGGAAGGAGCTGTTGCTCGTTACAGACAAGGCTGGAAACCTAACCAGTCCTGGAATAAGGGCAAGCAGACCAGGAAACCTGCTGCTGCCCCTAAGACAGCATGAACCGAGGGCCCCCGATCCGGGACCGGATCTAGTGGGGGGCAGACTCTCTCTCTTCGCCCAGGCTTGGGCAAGAGATGTCCAGGATCCCTGGGCGCTAGAGATCATATCTCAGGGATACCTTCTAGACTTCAAATTATCTCCCCCAAGAGGGAGATTTCATCTGTCAAGGTTGTCAACAAACCAAATAAAGAAAGACGCGTTTCTACGCTGTGTACAAGATCTATTATTAATGGGAGTGATCCATCCGGTTCCGCGGTCGGAACAAGGACAAGGGTTTTACTCAAACCTGTTTGTGGTTCCCAAAAAAGAGGGAACTTTCAGGCCAATCTTGGATTTAAAGATCCTAAACAAATTCCTAAGAGTTCCATCGTTCAAAATGGAAACTATTCGGACAATCTTACCCATGATCCAAAAGGGTCAGTACATGACCACAGTGGATTTAAAGGATGCTTACCTTCACATACCGATTCACAAAGATCATTACCGGTATCTAAGGTTTGCCTTCTTAGACAGGCATTACCAGTTTGTAGCCCTTCCATTCGGATTGGCTACGGCTCCAAGAATCTTCACAAAGGTTCTGGGTGCCCTTCTAGCGGTTCTGAGACCGCGAGGAATTTCGGTAGCTCCGTACCTAGACGACATTCTGATACAAGCTTCAAGCTTTCAAACTGCCAAGTCTCATACAGAGTTAGTTCTGGCATTTCTAAGGTCGCATGGATGGAAAGTGAACGAAAAGAAGAGTTCTCTCTTGCCTCTCACAAGAGTTCCATTCTTGGGGACTCTTATAGATTCTGTAGAAATGAAGATTTATCTGACAGAAGACAGATTAACAAAGCTTCTAAATGCATGCCGTGTCCTTCATTCCATTCAACTCCCGTCAGTAGCTCAATGCATGGAGGTGATCGGCTTAATGGTAGCAGCAATGGACATAGTTCCCTTTGCACGCCTACATCTCAGACCGCTGCAATTGTGCATGCTGAGTCAGTGGAATGGGGATTACTCAGATTTGTCCCCCACTCTGAATCTGGATCAAGAGACCAGAAACTCTCTTCTATGGTGGCTTTCTCGGCCACATCTGTCCAGGGGAATGCCGTTCAGCAGGCCGGACTGGACAATTGTAACAACAGACGCCAGCCTTCTAGGTTGGGGCGCTGTCTGGAATTCTCTGAAGGCTCAGGGACTATGGAGTCAGGAGCAAAGTCTCCTGCCAATAAACATTCTGGAATTGAGAGCAGTTCTCAATGCCCTTCTAGCTTGGCCCCAGTTAAAGACTCGGGGGTTCATCAGGTTTCAGTCGGACAACATCACGACTGTAGCTTACATCAACCATCAGGGAGGCACAAGAAGCTCCCTAGCAATGATAGAAGTATCAAAGATAATTCGCTGGGCAGAGTCTCACTCTTGCCACCTGTCAGCAATCCACATCCCGGGAGTGGAGAACTGGGAGGCGGATTTCTTGAGTCGACAGACTCTTCATCCGGGGGAGTGGGAACTTCATCCGGAGGTCTTTGCCCAAATACTTCGACGTTGGGGCAAACCAGAGATAGATCTCATGGCGTCTCGCCAGAACGCCAAACTTCCTCGCTACGGATCCAGATCCAGGGATCCGGGAGCGGTTCTGATAGATGCTTTGACAGCACCTTGGAACTTCAGGATGGCTTATGTGTTTCCACCCTTCCCGCTGCTCCCTCGATTGATTGCCAAAATCAAACAGGAGAGAGCATCAGTGATTCTAATAGCGCCTGCATGGCCGCGCAGGACTTGGTATGCAGATCTAGTGGACATGTCATCCTGTCCGCCTTGGTCTCTACCTCTAAGACAGGACCTTCTGATTCAGGGTCCATTCAAACATCAAAGTCTAACTTCTCTGAAGCTGACTGCTTGGAAATTGAACGCTTGATTTTATCAAAACGTGGTTTTTCTGAGTCGGTTATTGATACCCTGATACAGGCTAGGAAGCCTGTTACCAGGAAGATTTACCATAAAATATGGCGTAAATACCTATACTGGTGTGAATCCAAAGATTACTCCTGGAGTAAGGTTAGGATTCCTAGGATATTGTCTTTTCTACAAGAAGGTTTAAAAAAGGGTTTATCGGCTAGCTCATTAAAGGGACAGATCTCAGCTCTGTCCATCTTGTTACACAGGCGTCTGTCAGAAAATTCAGACATCCAGGCCTTTTGTCAGGCTTTAGCTAGGATCAAGCCTGTGTTTAAAACTGTTGCTCCGCCATGGAGTTTAAACTTAGTTCTTAACGTTTTACAGGGTGTTCCGTTTGAACCCCTTCATTCCATTGATATAAAATTGTTATCTTGGAAAGTTCTATTTTTAATGGCTATTTCCTCGGCTCGAAGAGTCTCTGAGTTATCAGCCCTACATTGTGATTCTCCTTATCTGATCTTTCACTCAGACAAGGTAGTTCTGCGTACTAAACCTGGTTTCTTACCTAAGGTTGTCTCTAACAGGAATATCAATCAAGAGATTGTTGTTCCATCCTTGTGTCCAAATCCTTCTTCTAAGAAGGAACGTCTTCTACACAATCTGGATGTAGTTCGTGCCCTCAAGTTCTACTTGCAGGCAACTAAAGATTTTCGCCAAACTTCTTCCCTGTTTGTCGTTTATTCTGGACAGAGGAGAGGTCAAAAAGCTTCTGCTACCTCTCTCTCTTTTTGGCTTCGTAGCATAATACGTTTAGCCTATGAGACTGCTGGACAGCAGCCTCCTGAAAGAATTACAGCTCATTCCACTAGAGCTGTGGCTTCCACTTGGGCCTTTAAGAATGAGGCCTCTGTTGAACAGATTTGCAAGGCTGCAACTTGGTCTTCGCTTCATACTTTTACAAATTTGACACTTTTGCTTCTTCGGAGGCTATTTTTGGGAGAAAGGTTCTTCAGGCAGTGGTTCCTTCTGTATAATGAGCCTGCCTATCCCTCCCGTCATCCGTGTACTTTTGCTTTGGTATTGGTATCCCAGAAGTAATGATGACCCGTGGACTGATCACACATAACAGAAGAAAACATAATTTATGCTTACCTGATAAATTCCTTTCTTCTGTTGTGTGATCAGTCCACGGCCCGCCCTGTTTTTTAAGGCAGGTAAATATTTTTTTTTTAAATTATAATTCAGTCACCACTACACCCTTGGCTTCTCCTTTCTCGTTGGTCTTTGGTCGAATGACTGGAGGTGACGTAGAGGGGAGGAGCTATATAGCAACTCTGCTGGGTGAATCCTCTTGCACTTCCTGTAGGGGAGCAGATAATATCCCAGAAGTAATGATGACCCGTGGACTGATCACACAACAGAAGAAAGGAATTTATCAGGTAAGCATAAATTATGTTTTTTACAGGCTAGTTTGTATTTATTTTAACTAGGTAGAATAGTTACTAAATAGTTATTAACTATTTAATAACTACCTAGCTAAAATAAATATAAATTTACCTGTAAAATAAAACCTAACCTGTCTTACACTCGGGCCGCCATCAGGGGGGGTGTCATAGGCCCAATGTGCCAGGGGGGTTCCATGAGGCAAGAACTAAAAATAAAAAAATTTAGACAGCCACAAGTTTTTTTTTCCACTGCCCCAGAAATGCTGGAATGCAATGGCATATGTACACAAGCCCCTGCAGCGATGCAGCAATCACTTTGTAGAATGTTGCATGCCATCATTACTAGGGTAGTGAAAAAAACATAGGAACAATTGGGTGGAAGAAAGTTTAAATCAAATAATGAAAATACATAGTTGGTTTTTAAAAACACACAATTGTAAATATTTTTTTTTTATCATTTTAAACAAACTTTGCATTGTATTTTTATTATTTGATTTTCACTATGTTCCTCCAATTTTTCCTGTTTTTTTCACTGCCCTAGAAATGATGGCATGCAACATTCTACACAGTGATTGCTGCATCACGGCATCAGCATTTCTGGGGCAGTGGGGGAAAAAACTGAAAAATTGGAGGAAAAACAGGGCAAATCAAATAATGAAGTAAATTGCAGTTTGTTTTTCAAACACACAATGAATGTTTATTTCTTTTTTTTAAACAAACTTTGCAATGTACTTTCATTATCTGATTACCCCACTTGTCCTCCAATTTTCCTGTGTTTTTTTCCCACTGCCTTAGAAATACTGGAATATCTTGGCAGATATACATGAGCAAATGTAGTGATTCAGCATTCACTGTGTAGAATGTTGCATTCCATCATTTGGTAGCAAAAAAAAAAACAGGAAAAATTGGAGGAAAATAAGGCAAATCAAATTATGAAAATGCAAAGCCAACGTGCATTAGCTAGATTAGGTATTAATTCATTACAAAAGCCAGTATACTTCTGCAGCTAGATCTGTGTTCTGATTCCTATACATATCAATATAAACACACATGCAAGGGATTGATTTATAATGCTAAAACAAGATACGTTCAGTGTAGTATCATAAAATGTAGTTATCAGTGCGGTGCTCCCTGTCACATCTGCTCTCTCCTGTGAGATCCTCCATTGCAGAGAGCGTCATTACTTTCTACAGGAGACAGCTCCCCACACACTGGGACTTCCATGGTCAGCCCTGCTTTTAGAGAACTGAGCGAGGTCTCCCATGTGAGTGTCAGTGTGAGGATTTCACTGCATGCCAGAGATTCCTACCCTGTGTGTTTAATGCCTACAAACTGGTTAAACACATAGTTAAAGCTTGCTTCTGCTCATGAGCTAAACATAGGCTGCTGAGCAAATCATGAGCAGCATATGTGTGTAGCCACCAGTGATTGGCTGTGTCCAGTTCAGGGCCAGTACTGCACTGCTTCCCTGGAGCTGTGTATTTAATCCCTTTGGGTTAAACACATAGCATGGGGCATGTAGCAGTATATTAGTAAAACAGCATATTCAAGCCTTTTACTGTCACAATATTATGCTCCTTTACATGAACACTGCAGCCAAACGTTTTCTGTATATACCAGGGACAAGTGGTACACCTTTACTACCGGATGTAAAGCCAATGCAGAAGATTTCTGGCTTTTGCATCCCTTTAAATGTTTATCTCTTATCTGACCTTCCTGAGAGAGAGTGAGAGCATTTGGCGTAAGATGAGGAGAGTTATTTACAGGTGAAATAAGGACATCAGGTGTAATGACCTTCTGATATATAAAAGAGATACATTCTGCTATTTTTGCCACTTTAATAAAACAGTTAAAACCAAAGAGCCTCATAATAAATTAATTACAGTTTGTGTGTTTGCTGACACCTGGGGGCTATTGACCCTGTATTTCTAACAATAAATGACTAGGAATAGTTGAGAACATTTTAAGATTAATTTGCATTATTTTAATACAGGTGACCCTCGTTTTACAACGGTTCAATTTACACCGTTTCAGAATAACAACCTTTTTTTCCAGTCATGTGACTGCTATTGAAAAGCATTGTGAAGCAGTGCATTTATTAAAATAGCCAGTAGGTGGAGCTGTCCGCTTGTGTCGCAGCAAATCAAGCAGATTTCAAAGGAACAAGGTCTTCCTGTCTATAACTCAGTCCAGATTGGAATGCATAGAAATAACTGTTTGCAGAAAAATGTAAGTGAAGTCTGTGTTGTGTGATTATTTTATTAGGTTTATAATACTGTCTAGCAAATGTTTTTGTTCATTTAACTTAAGTTTAATTATATATTCTGTGTTGTGTGATTATTTTATTAGGTTTATAATGCTGTCTAGCATTTAAAGTCTTCATTTCAAAGCTTTTAAAATAATGTATTAGGTGTTACTTATGACAATTTTGAGAGGAGCCTGGAACCTATCTCCTTCACTTCCCATTGACTTACATTATAAACTAGGTTTCAATTTACAACGGTTTCGATTTACAACCATTCCTTGTGGAACCGAACCCCGGCGTAAACTGAGGGCTACCTGTATTTTCCAGCCCAGAGCATGAGACTAATTACACTAGATTAGGGATTTGCTTTACGAGCAATACACAAGCCCCTATGATGTGCTGGAGTATGCAGTGGGATTAACAATATTATACAAACTGGATAAATCATTCTTTTGGAATCTCAATGAGCATTTTTTTTTTTTTAAAGAAATTAGTTAACTAGATTTTTGTGAGATACATGTTAATCTGGCTAGAAAACCCAATTTCTTTTACAAGATATGACGAGTCCACGGATTTCATCCTTACTTGTGGGATTTATCCTCCTGCTAACAGGAAGTGGCAAAGAGCACCACAGCAGAGCTGTATATATAGCTCCTCCCTTCCCTCCTAACCCAGTCATTCTCTTTGCCTATGTTAGTACTAGGAAGAGGTAAAGTGAGGCGTTAGTTTAGATTCTTCAATCAAGAATTTTTTTTATTATAAAATGGTGCCAGTGAGTACTATTTTTTCTCAAGGAGATATTGTCAGTCTATTACTTCCCAAAAGTGGAGACATCTTATTTTCTACCCTGATGTTGATGATCTTAGCAAACATTATCTAAGATCCATGATGGTTCCCACAGTGCAGCTGAAGATAGTGTAAGAAAGATCTTCAGTGTTGAGAACGGTGTCTTGCTACAAACAGCATTGAGGTATGTTCAGTCTTCTGTTTCTGGGGAGACTTGATACATCAGAACAGGCTGACATTTTTCCCTATATGGGGAGGGGTAAGCAGTATGCACTATCTGTAAGGAAATGGTGTACCTGGAATCCCTTTATACTGATTGCCAAAGTATGTAAATATATCTTTGAGGCTTAATCAAGGGCTGGACGCTGGGAGCTTAAGGGCTGTTAATTTTATCACTGGCCTGAGGGAGTACTGTGTTACGATATTTCAGGGTATATCAGAGGGCACATGGCTAAATTTTCTCAGTGGTTCGACATGTTTGTTTTACTTGCGACCCATGCGGGTCTTAGTCAGGTTAGAGTTACGCCCACGGTGGGCGGGGTTTCTTTTTTTGCACGCTCAGGATGCGCAGTATCATCCGGATCGTAAAGAAGCAGAATCTGGGGCTCTGATGGGGCCTAAGTGGTCTCGGCCTTCGAAGGGTCTTACAGATTATCACACAACAGCAGTGTGTTCCGGGGGCAGGTAGGCACCACAGCAGAGCTGTGGCGTGGTGCAGGGGCCTAATTAAAGTTAATAAATAAATAACTGTTAAGATCGATATTATATTGTTCCTTACATATCTTAGCAAGTGGATGCAATACGGATAGAGTATTTTGGGCACGGTAAACTAATTTTTATTGCCACAAACACGTTTATTGCAGATATCAGAAAAATAGTTGCGTTTTTAAAATTTAAAGGTGCAGTACAGTTTTTTTGCATTAACATTTTTTGCCTACAATTTGAGTTCAGAGCTCAATATTTTAAGCAAAGAACGACTATTGTTAATCTTGCTAGTCTGTTTAACATGTCTGACACTGAGGAGGAAACTCCTTGTTTCCTATGTGTTTAGATGCCACTGTGGAACTCCCTCTGACTTTTTGCCCCTCGTGTAATGAGAGGGCCTTACAATGTAAAGCACAGATTTTATGTAAAGAAAGTGTGTCTAAGGATGATTCTCAGTCTGAGGAGAATCAGGGTATACCGCCAACTTCTCCCCAAGCGTCACAACCTTTAACACCCACCCAAGCGACGTCTGGTTCTTCAACCGCGTCTAATTCATTTACTCTGCAGGATATGGCTGCAGTTATGTCAACTACCCTTACAGAGGTATTGTTTAAGTTGCCAGTGTTACAGGGCAAATGCAGTAGGACAGAAGCTAATATGAATACTGAGTCTCTGGATGACTGTGACTCTATTGTGGTACCACCAGAGAAATTATGTAAAATGGACAAATACTTAGAGGTACCTGCTTACACTGATGTTTTTCCGGTTCCTAAGAGAATCACGGAGATAATTAAGAGGAAAATGGGACAGACCGGGTATCCCGTTCTCACCCGCTCCTAATTTCAAGAAACTGTATCCCATATCTGACACTGTTCGGGACTCTTGGCAAACAGTCCCTAAGGTGGAAGGAGCTATATCTACCCTGGCTAAGCGTACAACTATTCCTATTGAGGACAGTTGTGCTTTTAAAGACCCTATGGATAAGAAATTGGAGGGTCTTCTAAAGAAATTGTTTATTCATCAGGGTTTCCTTTTACAACCAACGGCCTGCATTATACCAGTTACCACTGCGGCGGCCTTCTGGTTTGATGCTTTAGAAGAGTCTCTTAAGACTGAGACTCCTTTAGAGGATATTTTAGACCGATTTAAGGCTCTGAAGCTGGCTAATTCTTTTATTACGGATGCCGCCTTTCAGATTGCCAAGTTGGCAGCTAAGAATGCCGGATTTGCTATTTTAGCGCGTAGAGCGTTATGGTTAAAATCTTAGTCTTCTGATGTGTCATCTAAGTCAAAGCTTTTGGCTATTCCTTTCAAAGGGAAAACCCTATTCGGGCCTGACTTGAAAGAAATCATTTCTGACATTACGGGAGGTAAGGGCCATCTCCTACCTCAGGATAGAACTGCTAAACTGAGGGGTAAACAAAATAATTTTCGTTCCTTTCGGAACTTTAAAGGAGTCCCCTCTTCTTCCGCCAATCAGGAAGGGAATTTTGCTCAGGCCAAGTCCGTCTGGAGACCCAACCAGGCTTGGAATAAGGGTAAACAACCCAAGAAGCCTCCTGCTGCTACCAAAACAGCATGAAGGGGCGGCCCCCGATCCGGGACCGGATCTAGTAGGGGGCAGACTTTTTCTCTTTGCCCAGGCTTGGGTAAGAGATGTTCAGGATCCTTGGACACTTTAAATCGTGTCCCAAGGGTGTCAGCTGGAATTCAAAAGTTCTCTCCTAAGGGGGAGGTTTCTTCTTTCACGATTGTCTGCAGACGTTGTGTAAAAGACCTCTCTACTAT
The DNA here is from genome assembly GCF_027579735.1 of Bombina bombina. Taxonomy (NCBI): domain Eukaryota; kingdom Metazoa; phylum Chordata; class Amphibia; order Anura; family Bombinatoridae; genus Bombina; species Bombina bombina. The sequence continues at coordinate 30,009 of NW_026510990.1, read as the reverse complement.
GGGAGTAATTCGTCCCGTTCCAAGACTGGAACTGGGACAGGGGTTTTATTCAAACCTTTTCGTGGTCCCCAAAAAGGAGAGCACGTTTCGACCCATTCTAGATCTAAAGAGTCTAAACAAGTAGTCTCAAAATGGAGACTATTTAATCAATTCTGCCATTGATCCAGGAGGGTCAATATATGACTACAGTGGACTTGAAGGATGCATACCTTCATATTCCTATCCACAAGGATCATCATCCGTTCCTAAGGTTTGCCTTCCTGGACAAACATTTTCAGTTCATGGCTCTTCCCTTCAGGTTTGCCACAGCACCCAGGATCTTCACAAAGGTTTTAGGGCCCCTTCTGTCGGTTCTCAGGCCGTGGGGTATTGCAGTGGTGCCTTAGCTGGACGATATTCTGATCCAGGCGTCGTCTTACCATCTGACAAAGTCTCATATAGACATGGTCCTGTCCTTTCTGAGGACTCACGGGTGGAAGTTGAATCTAGAAAAGAGTTAATTAATTCTGCAGACCAGGGTTCCCTTCCTGGGAACTCTAATAGATTCCCAGGAAGGTCAGAAAGTTAAAGATTCTGAATACATGCCGAGCCCTTCAGTCCAATCCTCGGCCATCAGTGGCCCAGTGCATGGAGGTAATTGGATTGATGGTGGCGGCAATGGACATCATTCCGTTTGCTCGTTTTCATCTCAGACCACTACAGCTGAGCATGCTCAGACAGTGGAATGGAGATTATGCAAATTTGTCTCCTCAGATAGATCTGGATCAGGAGACAAGAGACTTTCTTCTTTGGTGGTTGTCTCAGGATCATCTGTCCCAAAGGACTTGCTTCCGCAGACCCTCATGGGTGATGGTGACGACAGACGCCAGCCTTCTAGGTTGGGGTGCAGTCTGGAATTCCCTAAAGGCTCAGGGTGTGTGGACTCAGTCGGAGTCACTTCTTCCAATTAATATTCTGGAATTGAGAGCAATATTCAATGCGCTTCTGGCGTGGCCTCAGTTGGCTTCGGCCAAATTAATTTGCTTTCAGTCGGACAACATCACGACTGTGGCTTACATCAATCATCAGGGAGGAACAAGGAGTTCCTTAGCGATGACAGAAGTATCCAAGATAATTCGGGGGCGGAGACCCACTCTTGTTATCTGTCGGCAATCTACATCCCAGGCGTAGACTTTTTAAGCAGACAGACGTTTCATCCGGGGGAGTGGGAACTCCACCTGGAAATCTTTGCCACTCTGATTCTCAGATGGGGCACGCCAGAATTGGATCTGATGGCGTCTCATCAGAATGCCAAGCTCCCGAGATACGTATCCAGGTCAAGGGATCCTCAGGCCGAACTGATCGATGCCTTGGCAGTGCCTTGGTCCTTCAACCTAGCGTATGTGTTTCCACCGTTTGCTCTCCTTCCCCGGGTGATTGCTCGAATCAAACAGGAGAGGGCTTCAGTAATTCTAATAGCACCTGCGTGGCCTCGCAGGACTTGGTATGCTGATCTAGTGGACATGTCCTCTCTGCCGCCGTAGAGGCTTCCATTGAGGCAGGACCTTCTCATTCAGGGACCTTTTCAACACCCAAATCTAGTTTCTCTGCAGCTTTCTGCTTGGAGATTGAACGCTTGATTTTATCTAAGCGGGGGTTTTCTGATTCGGTCATTGATACTTTGATCCAGGCACGTAAGCCTGTTACTAGAAAGATCTACCATAAGATATGGGGTAAATATCTTTATTGGTGTGAATCCAAGGGCTACTCATGGAGTAGAATTAGGATTCCCAGAATTCTGTCTTTTCTCCAAGAAGGATTGGAGAAAGGGTTATCAGCAAGTTCCTTAAAGGGACAAATCTCTGCTTTGTCTATTTTACTACACAAATGTTTAGCAGATGTTTCAGACGTTCAGTCCTTTTGTCAGGCTCTGACCAGAATTAAGCCTGTGTTTAGACCAATTGCTCCACCCTGGAGTTTGAATTTAGTTCTTAATGTTCTTTAAGGGATTCCGTTTGAACCTATGCATTCCATAGATATTAAGTTATTATCTTGGAAAGTTTTATTTTTGGTTGCTATATCTTCTGCTCGCAGAGTTTCCGAGCTTTCAGCGTTTCAAATATATTAATCAGGAAATTGTGGTTCCTTCATTATGTCCTAATCCTTCTTCTAAGAAGGAGCGTCTGTTGCATAACTTGGACGTGGTCTGTGCCCTAAAGTTTTACTTGCAGGCGTCTAAGGAATTTTGTCAATCATCTTCATTATTTGTTGTCTTTTCTGGGAGACGTAGGGGCCAGAAAGCTACGGCTACCTCTCTTTCTTTTTGGGTGAAGAGTATCATCTGTCTGGCATATGAGACTGCTGGACAGCAGCCTCCTGAAAGAATTACGGCTCATTCCACTAGAGCTGTGGCTTCCTCATGGGCATTTAAAAATGATGCTTCTGTTGCACAGATTTGCAAGGCAGCAACTTGGTCGTCTCTTCATACTTTTTCCAAATTTTCCAAATTTGATACTTTTGCTTCTTCTGAGGCTGGTTTTGGGAGAAAGGTTCTTCAAGCAGTGGTGCCTTCCGTTTAGGTTCCTGTCTTGTTCCTCCCTTTCATCCGTGTCCTGTAGCTTTGGTATTGTATCCCACAAGTAAGGATGCTTACCTGATAAATTTATTTATTTTACAATATGACGAGTCCATGGCCCACCCTGTCATTTCTAAGACAGGTATTTATTTTTTGGTAAACTTCAGTCACCTCTGCACCTTTGGCTTTTCCTTTCTCTTCCTAACTTCGGTCGAATGACTGGATTGGGAGGGAAGGGAGGAGCTATATATACAGCTCTGCTGTGGTGCTCTTTGCCACTTCCTGTTAGCAGGAGGATAAATCCCACAAGTAAGGATGAAATCCGTGGACTCGTCATATCGTAAAAGAAATAAATTTATCAGGTAATCATAAATTTCCTTTTTCCTAATCCAGGATAGTAAAATAAATCTATAAATCACCATGAGGAGACTCCCTCCAACGCAGGAACATGGCATAATGTTTTAAAAACTGTTATAGACACGTCATATATATAAAAAAAAAGTGTGTGTGTATCTATGTATGTATGTATATATATATATATATATATATATATATATATATATATATATATATACACACACACACACGCACACACATATATATATATATATATATATATATATATATATATATATATATATATATATATATATATATACATACACACACATACCTTGTGCCTGCATCATTTGTTAAAGCTGCATAATAATATGCTAATGAAAAAGTCCACTTTTGCAGCTAAGGGGTTAAATTCTTGTAAAATACAAATAGTATACTATTCTTGTAAGAAGGCTGGCCCTTGTTATCACGTTTTAGAAGTGAGAGATCACAGAAAAAAACTGACCTTTAGAGCTGCAGATGCCGATTAAAAGAATGCACTGCGGAGGGGGAGGAAGTGATTGACACTTCAGCTGTCCTAAAGCCAGGGCTGCCAGTGTTCTGGGGATAACGGCAAATCTAACGGTAAAAACACAGCCAGCAGACAAACTGAAGCCAAAAAACGTTTGCTCCTCTGTGATACCCAACCACAATAGGGATAGTAGCTGCACAGGGCACTATGCTGCCGCTTCAGGTGCCGACATTGGGCGCGATCCGATAAAGATCGTAGTTTGCGGCGCAAGCGAGGGAACCCCCGCCGCCCGCAGTTTCAGCTCGCAACTCGAGCTATCCCATATACGGCGCCGTCAGAGGCTAAAGTGCCGTAAGTCTGACAAACCAGCGATGTCCAGAAATCTGCGTAGGTACAAATTTCTGGAGTCGCCAGTGACTTACGGCACTTTAGAAACTGCCGGCGCCTACAAAACCTGACTAAAGTTATAAAATCACCCGTACTGTCTAACACGCCTCCCAAACATAGCCCGACACGTCTAACCCTCTATCTGCTATCCCCCCTCACTATCCTAACAATAAAATATGTATTAACCCCTAAACCGCCGCTCCCGGACCCCGCCGCCAGCTATATTAAATCTATAACCTACCCCGCCGCCATCTATCTTACCTACCCCCTAAAGTGAGCCCCCTACCCCACTGCCATCTATCTTACCTACCCCCTAAAGTGAGCCCCTACCTAGCCGCCATCTATTTTAAAAATATTAACCCCTAATTTAATCCCCCTACACTGCCGCCAGCTATATTACCTATATTAACCCTAATTATATTAGGGTTAATATCGTTAGTATATTATATATATATTAAGTATAATAACCCTATCTAACTCTAACATCCCTAACTAAATTCTTATTAAAATAAATCTAATTAATATTAATATTATTAATTAAAATATCCCTATTTAAATCTAAATACTTACCTATAAAATAAACCCTAAGATAGCTACAATATAATTAATAATTACATTGTAGCTATTTTAGGGTTTATATTTATTTTACAGGTAATTTGGTATTTATTTTAACTAGGTACAATAGCTATTAAATAGTTAATAACTATTTAATAGCTACCTAGTTAAAATAATTACCAATTTACCTGTAAAATAAATCCTAACCTAAGTTACAAATACACCTACACTATCAATAAATTAAATAAACTACAAATATCTAAACTAAAATACAATAAAATAATCTAAACTAAATTACAAAAACCCCCCCACTAAATTACAAAAAATAAAAAAAGATTACAAGATTTTTAAGTTAATTACACCTATTCTAAGCCCCCTAATAAAATAATAAAGCCCCCCAAAATAAAAAAAATTCCCTACCCTATTCTAAATTAAAAAAGTTCAAAGCTCTTTTACCTTACCAGCCCTTAAAAGGGCCTTTTGTGGGGCATGCCCCAAAGAATTCTGCTCTTTTGCCTGTAAAAGAAAAACACAATACCACCCCCCAACATTACAACCCACATACCCCTAGTCTAAACCCACCCAAACCCCCCTTAAAAAAACCTAACACTACCCCCCTGAAGATCTCCCTACCTTGTCTTCACCCAGCCGGGCCGAACTCTTCATCCGATCCGGGCGATGTCCAATCAAGCGGGAGTGAAGTCTTCTTCCATGCGGCGATGTCTACAATCAAGCGGCAGTGAAGTCTTCTTCCATCCGGCGATGTCTTCTTCCATCCGGCGATGTCTTCAAGCAAAGCGGCATCTTCAATCTTCTTTCTTCGCTCCTCCGCCGCGGAGCATCCATCCGGCACGACGACTTCCTGACGAATGAGGTACCTTTAAATGACGTCATCCAAGATGGCGTCCGTCGAATTCCGATTGGCTGATAGGATTCTATCAGCCAATCGGAATTAAGGTAGAAAAATCTGATTGGCTGATGGAATCAGCCAATCAGATTCAAGTTCAATCCGATTGGCTGATTGGTTCTACGGCTGCATTTTGTGGCGAGGTGAAAATGGAGTAAGATTTCTCCATTTTCGCCACTTAAGTCCTTACGCTGTATATTGGATACCAAACTGCGCTGGTTTGGTATACCTGCCTATGGCCCAAAAAACTACGGGCGGCGGCAGAAATATACAAGCGTAACTTCTAGGTTACGCCGTATATAAGATACCAAACCAGCGCGAATTTCTGCAGCGATGTCCGGATCAGCAGATTAGGGGTTAATAAGTATAATGTAGGTGTCGGCGATGTTGGGGGCGGCAGATTAGGGGTTAATAAGTGTAATGTTAGGGGTGTTTAGACTCTGGGTTCATGTTAGGGTGTTAAGTGTAAACATAGAATTTGTTTCCCTATAGGAATCAATGGGGCTGCGTTACTGAGCTTTACGCTGCTTTTTTGCAAGTTTTATAATTTTTTTCAGCAGGCTCTCCCCATTGATGTCTATGGGGAAATTGTGCACGAGCACGTAAAATCAGCTCAACACAGCTTTCAGCAGCACTGGTATTGGAGTGCGGTATGGAGCTCAATTTTGCTTTACGCTCACTTCTTGCCTGTTAACACTGGGTTTATGAAAACCTGTAATACCAGCGCTGTAGGAAAGTGAGCGGTGACAATAACGTGCAATTTAATACCGCACCCCTCATACCGCAAAACTCGTAATCTAGCCGATAGTAAGTTTTATTGCATTGTATTTTGATTATGGATCTGTGGTTTTGTAATTCTATATTTTAGATGGACTGAATTTGCCAAAAGAACATATATTATCATCATTATATTATCACTTTATGTAAACACAAATTCATTATTTTCTTAACTCTATTCAAGAAAACAATTGAAATTAAGATTTTAGTGCCTATCTCTCCCACATACCATTGCAGTGTGATTTAAGACAACTCAGTATCGACCAAGAGAAGTTTAAAGACTGGGGGTGGAGCACAAGACAAATACAAAATGTCTGAGAGAATTAGTAGGAAGTACAATACCAATACTGCAGTATTCAATTTAACTTATTTTTAAACAAATTATTTTTAACATTTATTTCAGGAGAAAATATTGTTTCATATAAATGATAGAAAACAAAGAATATAATATATTTGTAAAGTTGTGATATGGCCCCACTTTAATAGATATTCTACCATTATGTTGTATAGATCTGGGAAGATTCATATTTAAAGGGACATGAAACCCAAAAAAAAAATCTTTCATGATTCAGATAGAGAATACAATTTTAAACAACTTTCTAATTTACTTCTATTTTTTTTATTTGTTTTTTTTCTCTTGATATCATTTGTTGAAGGAGCGGCAATGCACTACTGGTTTCTAACTAAACACATGGTGAGCCAATGACAATCGGTATATATATGCAGTGACCAATCAGCAGCTAGAACCTAGATTCTCTGCTTCTCCTGAACTTTCATATATAAACCTTTTAGCAAAGAAAATGAAGCAAAATAAATAATAGAAGTAAATTGGAAAGTTGTTTAAAATCTTATTCTCTATCAGAATCATGAAAGAAATAATGTGAGTTTCAAATCCCTTTAAGGGCAATTTTAACACCCACAGAGCTAACTGTACTAAATGTTTGTGCTGAATCAATAGCACATATTTAATAACCTAATCAGCTGATCTGTATCACATGAACTGTTATATGTGCCTTTAATTATACCATACGTACAGTTAATCAGAACCATTATTTATTATTATCTGTCTAAACCATTTAATATACATTTTACAGACACGACCAGAGCACTGAGAGATATCAGGTATTGATGTAACTGGAGTGAATAAGGGAACCTTCTTCCTGAGCACAGACATTGGAGCCTGTTATCAGCATGAACTCATATGTGTTAGGTGAGTAAAATAGATATTACGCTGACTTTAATTACTGGGAAAATAGAATAGATCACTCATTAAACAAATATAAACTATTATATTTATATCTGCATCTTTAAGAACATTTGTGTCAGTAACGTTATAAAGAAGGAGCAACTCCCATTGGGCTGAGGAGGAGGGGGTAAAAAATACTTCTCCCCTTCTGTTGTTTTAGACAGATCATGTCTAACAACTGCCTAACCTCACCCTCTGACCTGGTTCTGTACTCAGAACACCAACAACTTCACCTTCCCTGACCTCGCTCATGGAACACCCATAACACCCAAGACAGTACATACTGCGATGTGCGATCTCATTGCAGAAAATTTACTGTTTCTGTAGAAAACATTTTTTGCCTGCACTTTTAATTTCTGCCTGCAGGTGTCACTGTTTCGTTCTAATTCAGTGTAAATAATTTCTACGTTCCTCTCTTCAATTTCCTTCCCCTTCCTGAACTCCAGTTCGGTACAGGGTAACCACAAATTTATTCTAGGAGCTAACCAAAATACTTAGGAGCCAGATTTTTGTTTTTTTTGTTCTTTAATGTGTGCGTGTGTGTATATGTGTGTGTATGTATCTCTCTGTGTCTGTATGTATGTATGTGAATATTAATGTGTGTGTGTGTGTGTATATTTATGTGTGTGTATTTATGTATATGTATGTGTGTGTGTGTGTATCTCTGTAAGGAATTAATCATATTGTGTTCTGTCACTTTAAATCTTTGCTGCTCAGCCTATTTAAAGGGACAGTAAACACCAGAATTTTTGTTGTTTTAAAAGATAGCTAATCCCTTAATTACCAATTCCCCAGTTTTGCATAACCAACACAGTTATAATTATACATGTTTTACCTCTGTAATTACCTTGTATCTAAGCCTCAGCAGACTGCCCCCTTATTTCAGTTCTTTTGACAGACTTGCATTTTAGCCAATCAGAGCTGTCTCCATGGTAAATTCACGTGCATGAGCTCAATGTTATCTATATGAAACATGTGAACTAATGCCCTCTAGTGGTAAAAAAGCAATCAAAATGCATTTAGATTAGAGGCAGCCTTCAAGGTCTAAGAAATTAGCATATGAACCTCCTAGGTTTAGCTTTCAACTAAGAATACCAAGAGAACAAAGCAAAATTGATGATAAAAGTAAATTGGAAAGTTGTTTAAAATTACATGCCCTATTTGAAACATAAAAGTTTTTTTTTGGACTTGACTTTCCCTTTAAGGCTCCTCTTCATACCCATCTTTGCTTGGTAATATCTTTACGTTTCAGCTGCGTGCTACAGTTGTACTTCCTCATTGTGAGTTTTTAAGCCTGCTGACAGCTGTTAGCTCTACAGATCTCCAGCTCTCTTCAGTATTGTGATTGCACAGCTCTTATGTGAGTTGCTACAGACTGCCAAAGGATTTCTTTGCTCTGCTGATGTTGCCCTCCACTCTGAGGTTTGTAACCAGAAGCCTTTACACAAACTGTTCAGTCTCATCACCACAACACTGCTGTTTTCTTCTACTAGATACGACGAGTCCACGGATTCATCCTTACTTGTGGGATATTATCCTCCTGCTAACTGGAAGTGACAAAGAGCTCCACAGCAGAGCTGTATATATAGCTCCTCCCTTCCCTCCACCCCCAGTCATTCTCTTTGCCGTTGTTAGTAATAGGAAGAGGTAACGTAAAGAGGTGCTAATTTAAGTCTTCAATGAAGAAGTTTTTTTATTTTAAATGGTACAGGTGAGTACTATTTTCCTCAGGGAAGATCTAGAAGAAGATTCTGACCTGAGGTTGATGATCTTAGCAGATGTCACTAAGATCCATGTCGGTTCCCACAGAGTTACTGAAGGTAGTGCAAGAGAAATCTTCAGTGTGGAGAACGTTTTCATGCTACAAGCAGCATTGAAGTATGTTCAGTCATTTATTTCTGAAGAGACTTGGTATATCAGAACTGGCTGACTTAGTTCCCAAATAGGGAAGGGGTAAGCAGTAGACCTGTAAACATAAAAAGGGTATTACTGAAATCATGTGTATTATCTTGAGATAATTGGGCTAAATGCAGCAAATAAATTTTATGGCAGCATGGTTAGAGACACTGGGGCAGCCTAACGGTTTTTTATTGCACAAAAAAGTTTTATAAGACTGGTTGTTGTATATTATTGGGGACCACATGGCTATAATTTAGACATAATATGGATACTGATCCACATGGCTGGTTGCTAAACTGCTTCACATGCGGTTATTAGGGCTTAGAGTACATCGTACATGATGGGCGGGGCCTAATTTTCGCACCTCAGATGCGCAGTTGATTCTGCAGAGGAGGCAGCAGATATCAGCTCCGGTTGGGCCTGAACTAAGTGGCTGTCTACCGGAGTGCTATCGATTCGTTTTCCAGTTCCCTGGGGGCAGGTAGTCACCACAGCAGAGCTGTGGCGAGGTGCAGGGGTTTTGTTGGTACCCATAACAGTTTGGTGTATTATACTCTTTTTAGAGGGTTGATCGCCCCTTACTTTGTGGTGCAATATCTGACTACACTATAGGATATGTGTACTTCATTTTGAACATTTGTGAACGTTTTTAAGCAAATTTGGAAAAATTTGTGCGCTTTTTATTTCCTAAAGGCGCAGTACTCGTTTTTCAAAAATTGTTTTAATTCAATAAATAAAGTGTTTAACGACTATTGTGGTAATTACTAGCCTGTTTAACATGTCTGACATTGAGGAAAATCATTGCTCTATGTGTTTAGAAGCCATTGTGGAACCCCCTCTTACATTGTGTACCTCTTGTACTGAAAGAGCCTTACATTGTAAAGAACATATTTTAGGTAATGACAGTGGGCCAAATGATGATTCTCAGTATGAAGAGAACCAGGGCTTGCCATCTAATTCTCCCCAAGTGTCACAAACTTTAACGCCCACTCAAGTGACGCCAAGTACATCTAGTGCGTCTACTTCATTTACACTGCAGGATATGGCTGCAGTTATGTCAACTACCCTTACAGAGGTATTATCTAAATTACCAGTCTTGCAGGGTAAATGCAGTAGGTCAGGTATTAATGTACATACTGAGCCCTCTGATGCTTTATTGGCTATTTCCGATGTGCCCTCACAGTGCTCTGAAATGGGGGCCAGGGAATTGCTGTCTGAGGGGGAAATTTCTGATTCAGGAAATGTATTACCTCAGACATATTCGGATGTGATGTCCTTGTGAGGTTTTAGCGACTCTGGATGATTGTGATTGGATTGTGATTCCTCCAGAGAAATTGTGTAAGATGGACAAATATCTAGAGGTACCTACTTAAACTGATATTTTTCTGGTCCCTAAAAGAATTTCGAAATTGTAAAGAAGGAATGGGAGAGACCAGGTATACCGTTTTCCCCCCCTCCTAATTTTAGGAAAATGTTTCCCATATCAGACACCATTCGGGACTCTTGGCAGACTGTCCCTAAGGTGGAGGGAGCTATATCTACCCTGGCTAAGCGTACAACTATACCTATTGAGGACAGTTGTGCTTTTAAAGACCCTATGGATAAAAAGTTAGTGGGTCTTCTAAAGAAAATGGTCATTCATCAGGGTTTCCTCTTACAACCAATAGCTTTCATTGTTCCAGTTACTACTGCAGCAGCCTTTTGGTTTGATGCTCTAGAAGAGTCTCTGAAGGTTGAGACTCCGTTAGATGATATTTTAGATATTACAAAAACAGGGTGGAGTGAGTGCACCTTAAAATGGGAATTAGGTGATTTACAAGAGAGCTCTATAACCCTACAAAATGATAAAAGTTCCTCCAAACAATTATCGGTGTAATGAGTGATTAGAACAAGTGAGGGGAGCTATTATATGTCCAGAAATAAAATTAAGTGAGTCTAATATAAAAGACTTATGGTTGTAAATAGATTTTTAATTTACGTTTTATATAATTCTATACTAAGGGGTGAGTTTAATTTCAATGTTGTATAGTAATTGCGTGTTACTCAATGCAATATGCAAAATGAATAGTCTTATAGCTTCTATAATTAATAAGAATGTCAACTAAAACAGTATAAGATTCAGATAAATATGTTTTTTAATACAATAATGCAACTAGCAAAAGTTGGCAAAAGTAAGTATTCAAAATTTACGAAATTTGAAACAATGTTGTATAGGATTTGATACAATATCGATTCATATGAGCTCATACGATAATTAAAAAAGAAGAGGATAATCTTTATGTAAAAGATTACTTTGTTGTAAAATGTCTTTGATACATAAAAAACTAATATATCACACTGCAGTGGATTAAGACACAATTAGAAAATGTCACTGACTAGCCGTCTTATTTTTGGACATCAAATAGATAGATGATATCTTTAAATAAAAACAATAATTAAAATGTACCTTTGGATGTAGTGTCTTTCAATACTACTTTTAGCAAATGGCAAACTTCGTTGAAGAAAGATATAGATTTATATTTGCTTTGAGATTAGCCTTATAGGATGAAATGATAATCCAAGGAGGTATTTAAAATACAAAAAGATGATGAATGATGGAATGCTATTAGTAATAGCTGTGGATCCTGAGTGTTGGTATTATCCGTTCTCAGCGTTTCTTTAGCAGGTTATAAGTGCAAGAGTGATTCGGAGAGGTATATACAATACCTGGTGATAAAGATGTGCTATTTGTAATAGCTGTGGATCCTGTGGCAGAGTATTAACTGCAAAACCTTTGTAAGGTGACGATGTCCCAATGCTATCATTCAGTATGGGATACGTTCTTTTGCAGGTCTGTAGTTTCTTGTGGTTCCCAAATTGGAATAATCTCTGTGTGCTTTGTTAGCAACTGACATCCATTGCAAGGTGTTGTAATTGAAAGGTTGTTGCTACAGTCTATAGTTGCAAGCTGCAGCGGATGTAGGTTGATCTGTATGTCTCAGTACATAAACTCTGCTTGAGACTTTGAGCCGTTACCGGCTAGGCATATCTGATTGTACCGTTTGGCGGCAAATAAATAAATGGATGCGGCTTCTTAAAAAACAGTCTGTGCCGGCTCCGGTTAGTAAACTGTGTAGTCCAAACACAGTGTATAATGAGAGTGTGGGCAGCTCTACGCGTTTCGGACGTAGCCTTTATCAAGATGATATTTTAGATAGAATTAAGGCTATCAAGCTAGTTAATTCTTTTATTACTGATGCCAATTTTCAAATGGCTAAATTAGCGGCGAAAAATTCTGGCTTTGCCATATTAGCGCGTAGAGCGTTATGGCTCAAATCTTGGTCTGCTGATGTGTCATCAAAATCTAAGCTTTTAGCTATTCCCTTCAAGGGTAAGAATCTGTTCGGCCCTGATCTGAAGGAGATCATTTCTGACATTACTGGAGGTAAAGGTCATGCCCTGCCTCAGGATAAGTCTAGTAAGAGGGGTAAACAGAATAATTTTCGTTCCTTTCAAAACTTTAAAGGAGGACCCTCTGCTTCCTCTTCCTCCACAAAGCAGGAAGGGAATTTTGCTCAATCCAAAGCAGTCTGGAGACCCAACCATGAATTACTTAAGGTAATTTTTTTTATATCTAGTAACTAGGGTGATAGAGACAAACTGAATTATATTCTATTTACCTTTCACCTTAAGTAACGCACTACATTGTTACTTCTTTACTGAAAGTGCGAAATACAATATTACAAAATTTACTTATTAATTTAATATTGGTAAACAGTTATGGAATATTAAATTTAGTTTATTTTTCTATTATATTAATTCAGCTAGTTTTACTGACGTGAATTTACACTAGCAATTATCAATATGATGTTTATATAAATAACACAAAATTACTAACTGGATTTCCATTAACACCAAAGTACGGAGGGTCAAATAATAAGAGACCATTATGCTGTTAATGGATAACCCAAATTAGATCTGTACAAAAGTTACTAGACAAGCTATTATTTTTAGCATAATTGAAAAGTTTAATACTTTCTGGGAAGAGGTGGAGCTGAACCAAATAATACTTAACCTATATGTATCCACTACCTTTTGCAGCTTAAGAGTGTTTTTAATTTCAAATCCTATTTTAACATATATTATTAAAAGTTATATTTTAATTTTTGATTCACTAGCATATGTCAATATCTTGTATCCATGCTAAGTATATACTGCAATTAATATGCACAAGTCCTGAGTGCTATAGTGTGTATTCTTTTGGGAGCAAGTCCCTTCTTGCTACCAGTTGTAAATAAAATGATTATTAATACACCAGCACCTATACCCGAAATAAACTAGAGACTACAACTAGCCTGATATTTATGGGTGATCTTTAGGCCTTGTCTAAAATAATGAACTAGTAGTGCCATTGGTTTTGTTTTATATTCGTCTGACCAGAATCAAGCCTGTGTTTAGACCAATTACTCCACCTTGGAGTTTGAATTTAATTCTTAATGTTCTTCAAGGGGTTCCGTTTGAACCCATGCATTCCATAGATAATAAGTTGCTATCTTGGAAAGTTCTGTTTTTAGTTGCTATCTCTTCTGTGCAAAGGGTTTCTGAGCTTTCAGCGTTACAATGTGATTCACCTTATTTTATCTTTCATTCTGATAAGGTGGTTCTGCGTACCGAACCATGCATTCCATAGATAATAAGTTGCTATCTTGGAAAGTTCTGTTTTTAGTTGCTATCTCTTCTGTGCGAAGGGTTTCTGAGCTTTCAGCGTTACAATGTGATTCACCTTATTTTATCTTTCATTCTGATAAGGTGGTTCTGCGTACCGAACCTGGATTCCTTCCTAAGGTTGTTTCTAATAAAAATATTAATCAGGAAATTGTTCTTCCTTCATTGTGTCCTAATCCTTTGTCTAAGAAGAAGCGGTTGTTGCATAACTTGGACGTGGTCCGGGCCCTGAAGTTTTACTTACAGGCGACTAAGGATTTCCGTCAGTCATCTTCATTATTCATTGTGTATTCTGGAAAGAGTAGGGGTCTGAAAGCTATGGCTACCTCTCTTTCTTTTTGGCTGTGGAGTATCATCCGCTTGACATATAAGACTGCTGGACAGCAGCCTCCTGACAGAATTACGGCTCATTCTACTAGAGCTGTAGCTTCCTCATGGGCTTTTAAAAACGATGCTTCTGTTGAACAGATTTGTAAGGCTGCGACTTGGTCGTCCCTTCACACTTTTTCCAAATTTTACGAATTTGATACATTTGCTTCTTCTGAGGCTGTTTTTGGGAGAAAGGTTCTTCAAGCAGTGGTGCCTTCAGTTTAGGTCTCTGTCTTGTCACTCCCGTTCATCCGTGTCCTGTAGCTTTGGTATTGTATCCCACAAGTAAGGATGAATCCATGGCCGACGAGTCCACGGCCCGCCCTGTCATTTTAAGACAGAGTATATTTATTTTTTACAACTTCAGTCACCCTGGCACCTTTAGCTTATTTTTCTTTAATACATGTGTATGTATGACTGTGTGTGTGTGTGTGTGTATGTATGTATGTATGTATGTATGTATCTGTGTGTGTATGTATGTATGACTGTGTGTGTATATGTGTATTTTGTGTGTGTATGTATGTGTGAGTATGTATGTATGTGTATATGTGTATTTTCTTCATAAACGAGTCCGGAGATGCAGAAAGAGTCTTTCTGTGACGCCATCCCAACTCATATTAACAGCTCCATTAGCAATCAGCGTTGACAAGTTTCGCTGCCTGCTTTCTTCTCTCAAGTCCATGTCAGAAGCAACGCTACTAGCTGTCACACTTGAATGGCCGTGTTCCTGTTCCACGGCGTAGATTCTGTTAAGATCGTTTCATTTTACTTTCAATATGGAATGGAATGTTAATGATGAAGACAGGGTCCCAGTGGGACTCCTTTTATATTTGGAATCAAGGGTTAATATCTCCTGAGGGGGGTTATTGAACAGGGGGGAACTTTAATGATGTTTGTTATGTGATTCTGTCTGCTAATGTGTAGCAATATTTTGGCTTGTGACTATTTCGGAGCATACAGGCCTTTTTTTGCATGCTGCGCGGTCTTCACGGACTGGCATGCTTTGTCCTTGGACTGAAAGGTGCGCCTTGTGATCGGGCATGGTCACTTTTTTTGTCTTCAATTTCCATATTCTTGACCGTGTGTAATGTCCCTTTAACTGGGCTCCACCCCTTTAGCCTTTATAACTTCACTTCCCCTTGTACACATTGCTTGATTATTTTGTGTACTCTGAGTTCCTCTCTGGCTACTCAGTCACTTTGTCTCAAGTCCTTATTTTTCTTACAATTGATATTCCTTTGATTCCTTTACTGGAACCTTTGTGGCTATTTGTACCCTTAGCCCTCTTCACTTCATTGTGCTTTTCAACTACACCTTGCTCCACTGTCTGCGGACTATTTTTGGTATGAGGATCCGGATCTACCTTACTGGCATATCCCTCTGCTCATTTCCACGCTGAGGATCACACGCTGCATACTGCTCACGCAGCTCTCACCTGCACGCTCTGCTGCTCTGTTTGCTATTTCATCTCCGGAAAGACCGCATCTACTTGGATACCACCTACCTGGGTTTTGTCACGCAAGTACTTTAGCTCATGTTTGGAGTATACTTGTCTCTCTCAGTGTGTTTCATATTTATCTGCTAATCCACTAACTGCATTAAGCTGCTTTCTTCAACTGTGTCTGCTTGCCTGCCTGTGTCTCACTTAACTTGCTTGTACTCCACCCTGAGACTATACTTAACATTTAACTGCAGCTTGCAAGCATTAACCTGTTACTCTCCAGTGTTGAAAATACTTGGAAGAACTCTGCTCTCTGACATAACTTTACTTATAATCAGTTTCTACCATTTATATATATATATATTCAAACAGTTATATATATATATATATATATATATATATATATATATATATATATATATATATATATTCCATTGCTGGTTCTTTTCTGTATTAACTGCTGTTGATTTGATTACCAATTGTTCAGGTTCATAACTTTTGGTGTTCAATCATTTCAGCTACACTTAATCTGTTTGCCAGTTTTAAGTAATTATAAACAGATTATTACACCGTGTGGTGACGGAGAGAATATGTTTCACTAGAGTCTGGGTCATAGGAGGTGGTGAGTGCCCAAGCCATTGGGGGTGTAAGGTGCAGTTTTTTTTTTGTTCATATTTACAATCTCCAAGTTATGGAGGATTCTGATTTTTTTTTGGAGACTGATGTCTCTGATTCAGATTCTACTTCTTGCGAAGAATATGAATTGGCCCGGGTGATTCATTCCCATCAGTTATGTTCCGAATGCCGCTTTAGAGTGCTCTCAGCCCCGGAATCGAGGAATTTAGAGTCTGCTGAGCCATCCGCCCCTGAGGATTCCACATCCCATGAGGTGCATGCCCTAGAACCTTCTTTTACTATGCAAGCAGGTGTCCCACATGCCGGTACCCCTTCTCCGGAAAGCGGCTTGTTTCTTCCAGAAGTTACGGCACAGTTCCGCATGGCCATATCTTTGGCGTTGGCGCATTTACATCTTCCCAGATATTGTCCGTGTTCCGTTAACCAGGGCTCGTCAGGCGTGGGATTGCCTGGTCTAGTTCAGCCCTCTGGGGAAGCGGTTTCCTCTGAAGTTTCAGGGGTCCAACCCTCGGGGCTAGGGTCATCAGTTGCTGGTAAGTCTTGCCTTTTGTTATAGACTGGCGCACCTTCTTGTCCTGCTGAGGCATGTTTTGGCAGTGTTGGAGGTTCCCAGTCCTAATGAGTTGGCTGATTCTCAGTCTTCCATTCCAGGCGGCAAGCAGGGTTAGACGAATGGGGATGTAATACTCTCCTTATCGTCTTATTTTTCTGTTTTGGGTATCTTCTACCAGTTCTGAGCTTTGGAAGACTTGGATCTCTGACTGCCTGGTCCTGTTAGTGTGTCCGGTCTTCTTGGGAGTTAACCTGCTGATGTAGCCCTTATTTACTTAGATCCGGTTAGGATGTATTTTATTTACTTACATGCTCATGTTTGTAATAATTTTTGTTTCCTTGGAAACATTTTCTTCTTTGGAATTCGATATGAACAATTTTGTGGTTGCATTGGCAGCTTCTACGGAAGTTCTGTGAAAAGTTAGGACATATTATGTCTACTGTTTGTCTGTTATTTGTCTATCCCTTTTAGGGTTGCGACTTCTGTGGCCTTGGACTTTCTTGGGTGCCCTATGTGTCAGGCTGGTCCTGATTGAGTGCTAGTTTTCTCTGTCCCTTGAGGTCTTTCTAAGACATGTGGTGCCCATTATACTTGGCTGGTCCAGTTGGGGTGCCGAGTGGCTCTCTCTTGTTTGGAGTTTGTTTCTTGTTTTCATTACAAGTTATAGGGGACTCTTCATTCCTAGATGTCAGGCTGGTCCTCGTTTGTTCTGGGGGCATCAGAGGGGACTGTGAAAGCTTGCGGGTTTTCTGAGGTTAGATCCGGCTAAGGCATACTCTGTAGGCTCCTGGGTTCCGTTGGATCAGGTGCTAGAATTTTTCTACTGCCCAGTGGGTTGGAGGTTCAGAGGATCCATGGAGATTTGTGATGCCAGGTTCTGGTGTTGGTTTCTGTGTCTCCTCTTGAGGCTTCCTGTGGGATTGTCCTCTTGTTTCCTTGATGACGGTACCTCATCCTTTGGGTCTAGGCTGATGGGCCTTTTTTGTTCCCTTCCTTGGGGTTGGCCTTCTGGTCATCTGTTTCAGGTTTGAAACCAGCTGCTACTAATTGCACGTTTGAAGGTGTGCTAGCAAGCTGTTTTAAGGAGGTTAGGGCATATTTGGCCATTTTCTACTTCCGGGTTTCGTCTGCTTCCCTATTTTTGGAGGTTTGCAGATTAGATGGTCTCCTTTTTTTCTGTGTTTGCCCCTGCTTAGGCATTTTGGGTTTTCAACCACCAGGGGTTAGGATGCTCGTTCATTCGTTAATCCTCATGCTGTAGGGGCTTCCGGGAAGATGATCCTGCAAGGATCTTGGAGTCTACTGTTATATTCTTATCCAGATTCTAAGGTTTGGGCTCTGTTCTCTTGTACATTTTCCCTTAGTCTTTGGACTTAGTTGGGTTGTCCCTAGAGCCTTTAGGGTCAGTCAGAGTAGCTGTGTGGCTTCATCTTTGCCTAGCACGCTTTAGGTTGGGAGTTTGAATCCTGCTGTGGGTGTTTTCTAAGCACTCTGTGTCTGGGACACTTAGGTGAGAGTTCAGTGTCTAAGGTGCCTTGGATATGTCTGTGATTGCGCCGACTGTGGTGCACAATTTGCTCCAGATGGGGTAACCTGGGAATTCCCCATTGGTTAAAGCCGGATTTGGGTTCCGGGTGTTCCATTTTTTTTGTCCTGGTCCTTGAATGGACATTTTGGGGGTTCTGTATCCAGGTCCCTTAAGGATTATTCGGAACAAAATGGTCATATATCCAGCACAGGGAATATTTAAAGGTGTGCCAGCATCAAGGTTCCTAATCACAAATTTCAAAAAACTCCAGCCACCATGATAGTTAAAAGACCTTTATTTTCTTATCCTGGGTCCAAACATACAACGTTTCAAGCCAATGTGGCTCTTAGTCATGTACATCTTAATTATACAGGTTCCTGCTTTTTATACCCTCACCTGTTAATTATTCATCAACTGTTCATTAACCCATTGTATGAAAAACATATATTGCAACTGCAATAATGACATCTAGTGGTTGTAATATATAGTACACTTCTCTTTATTTTTGATGTCTCTTTGCTTTTCAATAGAATGGGTGAACAGTATGTACATCATTAAAAATATATAAACATAAAACCTATATACAATATTAAAAGAGGAGCATAAAATCCAAACATTCTCAATGTCTACACAGTCTACAGAGTATATTTATATCAATCTAAATTTTATTCCTTTGCAGAATATGTTTTTTTGAGAAAAAAATTATTATTCCATTTTATTTGGTTCTTTATCTTTCTATTCTACCATTGTATGACCTGCTATTCACCAACCATTTCATATGCCCATGGTCAATTCAAATATGTATACAGTCCTAACCCATCCATGTATGATTTTCCTTAGTAAAACAAACTCCAATCAAAGTCCTTATTAAGACCCTTGGGGATAAGACAATCTAGTTTGTGAATCCAGAACATCTCCCTAACTTTTAGGAGATGCTCTCTATCGCCCCCCCCTCCTTGGTTTCATCACCTGGTCTATAACTAAGAATCTGAGCTGACTAATACTATGACCTGCAGAGAGGAAGTGAGAGGACACCGGTGCTTCCTTATTATTGCACCTAATATTTGATTTGTGTTCCGTTATCCTCTCCCTTACCTCTCTGCAGGTCTCGCCAATGTAGATAAATCCACACGGACATTTGATCATGTATATAGCATATGTTGCTCTGCATGTAAAGTGTTTATTTATTGTAAACTTCCTACCACTAGTAGGATGGTAGAAATATTTGCCTTTTATCATCGAGCTACAGTAGCATCAAGGTTCCTGCCAGAACCCACAAATACAAATGTAGAAACAAAAATAAAGCAGCACCACCAAACAGCGTTTCTTCAAGGTGTTTTATTCAGCTTGAGGAGAAGCCAGACCCAATGAAGTTAAACTTCATTGGGTCTGGCTTCTCCTCAAACTGAATAAAACACCTTGAAGAAACGCTGTTTGGTGGTGCTGCTTCATTTTTGTTTCTACTTAAGGATTATTCGGGACAGCTCAGTTTCCCAGTTCTGGGTCATATTATGTTCCTACGGGAGAATTTTTATCTCTATCAGAGAGTTAGATTTCTTCTGTTAAGTGTGATCAGTCCACGGGTCATCATTACTTCTGGGATATTACTCCTCCCCAACAGGAAGTGCAAGAGGATTCACCCAGCAGAGCTGCATATAGCTCCTCCCCTCTACGTCACCCCCAGTCATTCTCTTGCACCCAACGACTAGATAGGATGTGTGAGAGGACTATGGTGATTTTATTTAGTTTTATTTCTTCAATCAAAAGTTTGTTATTTTTTAATAGCACCGGAGTGTGTTATTCCTTCTCTGGTAGAGTTTGAAGAAGAATCTACCAGAGTTTTTACTATGATTTTAGCCGGAGTTGTTAAGATCATATTGCTGTTTCTCGGCCATCTGAGGAGAGGTAAACTTCAGATCAGGGGACAGCGGGCAGTTTAATCTGCAAAGAGGTATGTAGCAGTTTTTATTTTCTGACAATGGAATTGATGAGAAAATCCTGCCATACCGACATAATATCATGTATGTATATTTTACATTTGAGTATACTGGGGAATGGTACTTCACTGGAATTACACTATGTATATAAGACTTTAGCCTAATTGCAAAGCAACAGGCTTTTTAATAACTCTTAATTTATGTTAAACGTTTTTGCTGGAATGTAAAATCGTTTTCATTTTCTGAGGTACTGGGTGAATAAAATGTTTGGGCACTATTTTTCCACTTGGCAGTTGCTTGATCTAATTATGACAGTTTACTGATCTCTCTCACTGTTGTGTGTGAGGGGGAGGGACCTTTTTTTGGCGCTTTTGCTACGCATCAAAAATTTCAGTCAGAAGCTCATTGTTTTTTCCTGCATGTTCCGGTTTATCTCTACAGAACTCAGGGGTCTTCAAAGCTTGTTTGAGGGAAGTAATCTAACAGAGCTGTGAGATTGTAGTTGACTGTGATAAAAGACGTTTATTCTTTAACTTTTTTATGCCATCAGGGTTAGTTTTTCTTTGCTAATGGGAACAAGCCTTTGCTAAATTGTGTTTTGTTTTACAAAGTTTATTGATTTCAACTGTTATATATCTTTCAGTTTTTTCATTGTATTTTATTTGAATAATATTTCCAAGTTGCAAGTTTATTTGCTAGTGTGTTAAACATGTCTGATTCAGAGGATGAGACCTGTACTATTTGTGCTAACGCCAAAGTGGAGCCCAATAGAAATTTATGTACTAACTGTATTGATGCTACTTTAAATAAAAGTCAATCTGTACAAATTGAACAAATTTCACCAAACAACGAGGGGAGAGTTATGCCGACTAACTCGCCTCACGTGACAGTACCTGCATCTCCCGCTCGGGAGGTGCGCGATATGGTGGCGCCCAGTACATCTGGGCGGCCATTACAAATAACATTACAAGATATGGCTACTGTTATGACTGAGGTTTTGGCTAAATTACCAGAACTAAGAGGCAAGCGTGACCACTCTGGGGTGAGAACAGAGTGCGCTGATAATGCTAGGGCCATGTCAGATACTGCGTCACAACTTGCAGAACATGAGGACGGAGAGCTTCATTCTGCGGCTGACGGTTCTGATCCAAACAGATTGGATTCAGATATTTTAAATTTTAAATTTAAGCTGGAAAACCTCCGTGTATTACTAGGGGAGGTGTTAGCGGCCCTGAATGATTGTAACACAGTTGCAATACCAGAGAAAATGTGTAGGTTGGATAAATATTTTGCTGTACCAACAAGTACTGACGTTTTTCCTATACCTAAGAGACTAACTGAAATTATTACTAAGGAGTGGGATAGACCCGGTGTGCCATTCTCACCCCCTCCGATATTTAGAAAGATGTTTCCAATAGACACCACCACACGGGACTTATGGCAAACGGTCCCTAAGGTGGAGGGAGCAGTTTCTACTTTAGCTAAGCGTACCACTATCCCGGTAGAGGATAGCTGTGCCTTTTCAGATCCAATGGATAAAAAGTTAGAGGGTTACCTTAAGAAAATGTTTGTTCAACAAGGTTTTATATTGCAACCCCTTGCATGCATTGCGCCGGTCACGGCTGCAGCGGCATTCTGGATTGAGTCTCTAGAAGAGAACCTTAGTTCAGCTACGCTGGACGACATTTCGGACAGGCTTAGAATACTTAAGCTAGCTAATTCATTCATTTCGGAAGCCGTAGTACATTTAACTAAACTTACGGCTAAGAATTCCGGATTCGCCATTCAGGCGCGCAAAGCACTGTGGCTAAAATCCTGGTCAGCTGATGTAACTTCTAAGTCCAAATTACTTAATATACCTTTCAAGGGGCAGACCTTATTTGGGCCCGGTTTGAAAGAAATTATCGCTGATATTACAGGAGGTAAGGGCCACGTCCTGCCTCAAGACAAAGCCAAACCTAAGGCTAGACAGTCTAATTTTCGTTCCTTTCGGAATTTCAAAGCAGGAGCAGCATCAACTTCCACTGCTCCAAAACAAGAAGGATCTGGTGCTCGCTACAGACAAGGCTGGAGACCTAACCAGTCCTGGAACAAGGGCAAGCAGGCCAGGAAACCTGCTGCTGCCACTAAAACAGCATGAATTGAGGGCCCCCGATCCGGGATCGGATCTAGTGGGGGGCAGACTTTCTCTCTTCGCCCAGGCTTGGGCAAGAGATGTCCAGGATCCCTGGGCGCTAGAGATAATATCTCAGGGATACCTTCTGGACTTCAAATACTCTCCTCCAAGAGAGAGATTTCATCTGTCAAGGTTGTCAACAAACCAAACAAAGAAAGAAGCGTTTCTACGCTGCATACAAGAACTATTGTTAATGGGAGTAATCCATCCAGTTCCACGGTCGGAACAGGGACAAGGGTTTTACTCAAATCTGTTTGTGGTTCCCAAAAAAGAGGGAACTTTCAGACCAATCCTGGATTTAAAGATCCTAAACAAATTCCTAAGAGTTCCATCATTCAAAATGGAGACTATTCGGACAATTTTACCCATGATCCAAGAAGGTCAGTACATGACCACAGTGGATTTAAAGGATGCTTACCTTCACATACCGATTCACAAAGATCATTACCGGTATCTAAGGTTTGCCTTTCTAGACAGGCATTACCAGTTTGTAGCTCTTCCATTCGGATTGGCTACAGCTCCAAGAATCTTCACAAAGGTTCTAGGTGCTCTTCTGGCGGTACTAAGACCGCGGGGAATTTCGGTAGCTCCGTACCTAGACGACATTCTGATACAAGCTTCAAGCTTTCAAACTGCCAAGTCTCATACAGAGTTAGTACTGGCTTTTCTAAGGTCACATGGATGGAAGGTGAACGAAAAGAAAAGTTCACTCGTTCCACTCACAAGAGTTCCCTTCCTGGGGACTCTTATAGATTCTGTAGAAATGAAGATTTACCTGACAGAGGACAGGTTAACAAGACTTCAAAGTGCTTGCCGCACCCTTCATTCCATTCAACACCCGTCAGTGGCTCAATGCATGGAGGTAATCGGCTTAATGGTAGCGGCAATGGACATAGTGCCATTTGCTCGCTTACACCTCAGACCACTGCAACTATGCATGCTAAGTCAGTGGAATGGGGATTACTCAGACTTGTCCCCTTCTCTGAATCTGGATCAAGAGACCAGAAATTCTCTTCTATGGTGGCTTTCTCGGCCACATCTGTCCAGGGGGATGCCATTCAGCAGACCAGACTGGACAATTGTAACAACAGACGCCAGCCTTCTAGGTTGGGGTGCCGTCTGGAATTCTCTGAAGGCTCAGGGACAATGGAGTCAGGAGGAGAGTCTCCTGCCAATAAACATTCTGGAATTGAGAGCAGTTCTCAATGCCCTCCTGGCTTGGCCCCAGTTGACAACTCGGGGGTTCATCAG
Organism: Bombina bombina; assembly: GCF_027579735.1. Classification (NCBI taxonomy): domain Eukaryota; kingdom Metazoa; phylum Chordata; class Amphibia; order Anura; family Bombinatoridae; genus Bombina; species Bombina bombina. The sequence continues at coordinate 6,239 of NW_026510990.1, read as the reverse complement.
GTTTCAGTCGGACAACATCACGACTGTAGCTTACATCAACCATCAGGGAGGGACAAGAAGCTCCCTAGCAATGATGGAAGTATCAAAGATAATTCGCTGGGCAGAGTCTCACTCTTGCCACCTGTCAGCGATCCACATCCCGGGAGTGGAGAACTGGGAGGCGGATTTCTTAAGTCGTCAGACTTTTCATCCGGGGGAGTGGGAACTTCATCCGGAGGTCTTTGCCCAAATACTTCGACGTTGGGGCAAACCAGAGATAGATCTCATGGCGTCTCGACAGAACGCCAAGCTTCCTCGTTACGGGTCCAGATCCAGGGATCCAGGAGCAGTCCTAATAGATGCCCTGACAGCACCTTGGGACTTCAGGATGGCTTATGTGTTTCCACCCTTCCCGATGCTTCCTCGATTGATCGCCAGAATCAAACAGGAGAGAGCATCAGTGATTCTAATAGCACCTGTATGGCCACGCAGGACTTGGTATGCAGACCTGGTGGACATGTCATCCTGTCCACCTTGGTCTCTACCTCTGAAACAGGACCTCCTGATACAGGGTCCTTTCAAACATCAAAATCTAACTTCTCTGAAGCTGACTGCTTGGAAATTGAACGTTTGATTTTATCAAGACGTGGGTTTTCTGAGTCAGTTATTGACACCTTAATACAGGCTAGGAAGCCTGTTACCAGAAAGATTTACCATAAGATATGGCGTAAATACCTATATTGGTGTGAATCCAAAGGTTACTCTTGGAGTAAGGTTAGGATTCCTAGGATATTGTCTTTTCTACAAGAAGGTTTAGAAAAGGGTTTATCTGCTAGTTCATTAAAGGGACAGATCTCAGCTCTGTCTATTCTGTTACACAAACGTCTGTCAGAAGTGCCAGACGTTCAGGCTTTTTGTCAGGCTTTGGCAAGGATTAAGCCTGTGTTTAAAACTGTTGCTCCGCCATGGAGTTTAAACCTTGTTCTTAACGTTTTACAGGGCGTTCCGTTTGAACCCCTCCATTCCATTGATATAAAGTTGTTATCTTGGAAAGTTCTATTTTTAATGGCTATTTCCTCGGCTCGAAGAGTATCTGAGTTATCAGCCTTACATTGTGATTCTCCTTATTTGATTTTTCATTCGGATAAGGTAGTTCTGCGTACTAAACCTGGGTTCTTACCTAAGGTAGTCACTAACAGGAATATCAATCAAGAGATTGTTGTTCCTTCTTTGTGTCCAAATCCTTCTTCGAAGAAGGAACGTCTACTACACAATCTGGACGTAGTTCGTGCCCTAAAATTTTACTTACAGACAACTAAGGAATTTCGACAAACGTCTTCTCTGTTTGTCGTGTACTCTGGTCAGAGGAGAGGTCAAAAGGCTTCTGCTACCTCTCTTTCCTTTTGGCTTCGTAGTATAATACGTTTAGCTTATGAGACTGCTGGACAGCAGCCTCCTGAAAGAATTACAGCTCATTCTACTAGAGCTGTGGCTTCCACTTGGGCCTTCAAGAATGAGGCCTCTGTTGAACAGATTTGCAAGGCTGCAACTTGGTCTTCGCTTCATACTTTTTCCAAATTTTACAAATTTGACACTTTTGCTTCCTCGGAGGCTATTTTTGGGAGAAAGGTTCTTCAGGCAGTGGTTCCTTCTGTATAAAGAGCCTGCCTATCCCTCCCGTCATCCGTGTACTTTTGCTTTGGTATTGGTATCCCAGAAGTAATGATGACCCGTGGACTGATCACACTTAACAGAAGAAAACATAATTTATGCTTACCTGATAAATTCCTTTCTTCTGTAGTGTGATCAGTCCACGGCCCGCCCTGTTTTTAAGGCAGGTAATTATTTTTTAAATTATACTCCAGTCACCACTACACCCTTGGTTTCTCCTTTCTCGTTGGTCCTTGGTCGAATGACTGGGGGTGACGTAGAGGGGAGGAGCTATATGCAGCTCTGCTGGGTGAATCCTCTTGCACTTCCTGTTGGGGAGGAGTAATATCCCAGAAGTAATGATGACCCGTGGACTGATCACACTACAGAAGAAAGGAATTTATCAGGTAAGCATAAATTATGTTTTTTCTACTGGGCCTGACGTAGTGACGGGATGGTTCTTCATTCAGTGCTGGACGTGTTTGTGTCCACCTACAGCTTCACTCCATTCCTATGTGCGGGTGAGCTGTTCTGTCTTTGTTTTCCCTCCTTTTGGGGTGGTCTTGGCATTCTACAGTATCTGCCTGGTTTGTGAAGGTTCTTTCCTCCCCTATTCAGTGGGGTTGTCTCCTCTTCCTTGAGTGCAGGATGTTTAGAGTGAAGGGCTGGATTTCTGGTGACATACTATTACTTTAGTTTCAGTAGAAGGTCTCCTTTTGGCAGTGTCCTTAGTCTTCGGGAAGGGAGCTCTGTCTGGGTTCTGGAACCCAAGCTCTTTTTGGGGGGGCTGGATCCCTCCCTTTTCCTTCCTGAAGTTCTTGGGCCAGCTGTTGTAGCCTGATGGTTAGATTAGCTGCCTAACAAGTGAAAGGTTTGCAGTTTGAAATCAGCTGCAGCTCTTTGCACCTTGATTGTGTGCTAGCTAGCTGTTTAGAAGATGATCGGGGGGGTTTAATTCTCTTGTCTTTCGGACTTGTTTAGTCACTTGGGTGTTGGGTCTGTTGCCCGGAGTGAGGGTCAGGGATCTGTTTGATCTGTTGATCTTTGACTGCATATCATAGTTGGATCTTGTGAGCTTTCCTTAGGTGGCAGGTTTTGGAGTGGATTGCTCCTCTGCAGGAAGTTTTCCCTGCTGGTTCTGTTTTTTCTGTTTCTTCCCTTCCGGCCTTTTTGGGACGGAGTGGTTTTGCACTACTTTGGAGTTCTTTCTTTCTGAAGATGGTCCTGTGCAGTTTACTAGCTAGGGTTGGCGACTTGTGTTCGCTAAGATCTCCTTTGCAGCTGGAAACCTATGGCTTTGGAGGAGCATATTCAGATATTCTGATGCTGTTTTTAAGTGGCTCCCGGGGATGGTTTGTCTTTTGGTTGCTCTATCCTGGGTGCGAGTTAGCACTCAGCGAGGAGAGGGGTTCTTTCTTCTCCCTTTCAGTTTTCAGGGCATTTCTCTAGTCCCTTGGTTTCTATGCAGATTGGGGTCTGGGTTTTCCTCCCTTTGCTCTGCTGGGTCGGTAGGGTTCCTTCATAGGTTTTTCCCTATTTCATCCTGGTTTACTCTCTTGTTGTTACCTTGGATTTTCTTTATTGCCCTAGTCCTTTTATGTGTTCTGAGGGTTCTTTCAGACTCCCTTATCTGGGTCCTTTTTTCTTCCCTTCAGGGAGAATTTGGATGTTTCCCATACTTCTGGTCAGGGGTGAGTTTATTTTGCGGGCTGAGTGCCTGCAGGACTTTGTCTCCTCAGAGACCTTTTGGCTTGGTCAAGTCTAGTAACTTGAGCAGTCTCTAACAAGGGCCTTGCTGGTTCTAACTGTTGGATGGTTCCTTGGGCCTTTTCCTTGTTATTACCTTCTGCTTCTGGTGAAGCTGTTTTTTTCATCTGCAGTTTGGGTGTTTTCAGGCTGTGGTGACCTAGGAATGGGCCACCTTTTGTACCTGCCCGTTTTGCATTCAGTGTCCTCTATAGCTTGGGTATTGTTTTCCCAAAAGTAATGAATGCAGCTGTGGACTCTTCCCGTTTATGAAAAAAACCTTAAATTATGCTTACCTGATGCTTACCTGATAAGTTTCTTTTCTTCAGACGGGAAGAGTCCACAGCTCCCTGCCCGTGTTTTTTTTTTTAATTATTTGTTTGTTTTTTTTATATGGGGCGACCGTAATTTTTGTTTTTTTGTTCTTCTGGCACCTTTTTCACCCTGATAGTTCTCCTACTGTTCCTTGTTCCCTCAGCAGAATGACTGGGGGAGGAGGGAAGTGGGGGAGGTATTTAAGCCTTTGGCTGGGGTGTCTTTGCCTCCTCCTGGTGGCCAGGTTCTGAATTTCCAAAAGTAATGAATGCAGTTGTGGGCTTTTCCCGTCTGAAGAAAAGAAAATTATCAGGTAAGCATAAGTTTTTGTGTGTATGTATGTATGTGTGGGTATATGTGTATGTGTGTGTATATGTGTGTGGGTGTCTGTGTATATGTATATGTGTGTGTGTGTGCAGTGAGACACTGCAGAAAAAATGTCACTAAAAAAATCTCATTGCAGAAAATAAAAAAATATTCCTCCTCCGCGCACATAACTACACTTAAAGGGACATAATACTTATATACTTAGTGATGCAGCATAGCTGTACAAAGCTGACAGGAAAATATCACCTGAGAAAATCTTTGTAAAAAAGGATTTTTTTTTACCTCACAACTTCCTCAGCTCAGCAGAGTAAGTGCTGTGTAAAAAGTTATACTGTCCAGCTGCAGGTAAAAAAAAAAAAGAGGAAGAAATGAACAGCAGCCAATCAGCATCAGCAATGCTGAGGTCATGAACTCTTTTACTGTGATCTCATGAGACTTCACTTAGCTCTCATGAGTTTTCATAGTAAAGTTCCTTAAACTGAATAGAGAAATAAGATCAGTGTGCACGAGGCTCACTCCCTTGCCTGTCCCGTGACAGGAATACTGATTTGCTGCTTAAAGCCCTTTACAATGGGATGTGAATACTTAGGACATTTTGAGGTAAAATATCTTTCTTTTTTACATAGAGATGTTCAGTTGATATTTCCCTGTCAGCTTTTTACAGCTATGCTGCAGCACTTTCAAGTGTTTCAACATTTGGGTATCATGGCCCTTTAATCCTAGCTTGTTGCCATGTGTGGAACACCCACAACTCCCTCAATGAGTGTTCCTCACCCCAGAACAACCACTGATTTGTGTGCTTAAAGGGACAGTTCACCCAAAAACTTTCTCCCCTTTAAATTATTCCCAATGATCCTTTTTACCTGCTAGAGTGTATTAAATTGGTTGCAAGTAGCTCCTTTATTCATATTTCAGCATTTGAAATAGCTGATTTAGCTTGTGGTTTCCCAACCTATACTGAAAGTTTTGATACTGGCGTATACGCTATTGACAAGCCTAAGTAAACACAGCCAGCAGAAGAGATTACACTCCCAGTGGGGGGCATGATAGTTAAGTAATAAAATGATAATTTTCCATTGTTCTCTCTATGTATTGAGCTTTGGTGTTCCAGACAAATATAAGATAAGGAAGCAAGTCTGTGTACATGAAAGTGATAACATAATGAGATCTGATATCACCTGAAGCTCAACCCATTGTAATAGGCTGTGGTTTTAAAGCACAAAACCAGCTACTTCAGATACACAAATAAACCCGAAAATGCAATTTCTCAAATATTTTATACTCTGCAGTTGGTATAACAAGTCATTTAAAATACATTTATGGAAAAACAATTTTACAGTGTACTGTCCCTTTAATTTTACAGTAAGTATTATTAAACTAATAAAGTTTTTGGCTGTTTATATAAATAGAACAACCATAGTCAAAGCTAAATATTATCATAAGGTCACTGCTTCTTACCCTCTCAAAACATCTCACACTGATTATTAGTCTGTGATGATTAAGACATCATGTTCTCACCCAACTGGTTGAGCATGAGCCGGGAAGGGCTGTATGTGCAGTTGCTTGTGCAATGTTAAATGAGGATGGTGGATGCCACCTCTCTTGCCCAGAATACAGATGTACTTGTTCCCTGGCTGAGAACATTATCCACACACACCTTGTTTAATGCGGCCCTATAACTTGTTTTCAACAGTAATAAGTAATTTAGGTTACTATGATGTAGTGCCCAGAATACAGATGTACTTGTTCCCTGGCTGAGAACATTATCCACATGCACCTTGTTTAATGCGGCCCTATAACTTGTTTTCACCAGTAATAAGTAATTTAGGTTACTATGATGTAGTAATGTTTACAATCTATCACCTAGATTACGAGTTTTACGTTATGAGTTAAATAGCAGCTTTATGGCCCATAACGCCTTATTTTCCCTAACGCTGCTATTACAAGTTTTGTCTGTATAGGTGCACCGCACACCTTTTAGACTGTAACACAACATCAGTACCGCACTTTTAAAAATGACGTTTTTAAATGGGACTTCCATAGTATTACGAGTTTTCCTGGGATGTCAAAAAGTGAGCGGTACACCCTATACCGACAAGATTCGTACCGCCATCTAAAGTCAGTAGTTAAGAGTTTTACATTACAAAGCTGTAGCATAAAACTCATAACTAAAGTGTCACAAACTACACTAACACCCATAAACTATTTATTAACCCCTAAAC
>NW_026510989.1:0-53888 GCF_027579735.1 Bombina bombina | reverse complement strand
GTTATCTAGTCCTCTTGCTAATGTATAATATATTGTGTTATAGAGATACCTAGGTAGTATCTGTAGCACCACATGCCAGGTAATAGTGCTGTTATCTAGTGCTCTTGCTAATGTATAATATTGTGTGTTAGAGAGATACCTATGTAGTGCTACAGATACTACATAGGTATCTCTCTAACACACAATATTATACATTAGCAAGAGCACTAGATAACAGCACTATTACCTGGCATGTGGTGCTACAGATACTACCCAGGTATCTCTATAACACAATATATTATACATTAGCAAGAGGACTAGATAACAGCACTATTACCTGTCATGTAGTGCTACAGATACTACCTAGGTATCTCTATAACACAATAATATACAATAGCAAGAGCACTAGATAACAGCACTATTACCTGTCATGTAGTGCTACAGATACTACATAGGTGACAGGTAATAGTGCTGTTATCTAGTGCTCTTGCTAATGTATAATATTGTGTGTTATAGAGATACCTAGGTAGCATCTGTAGCACTACATGACAGGTAATAGTGCTGTTATCTAGTGCTCTTGCTAATATATAATATTGTGTTATAGAGATACCTAGGTAGTATCTGTAGCACTACATGACAGGTAATAGTGCTGTTATCTAGTGATCTTGCTAATGTATAATATTGTGTGTTATAGAGATACCTAGGTAGTATCTGTAGCACTACATGACAGGTAATAGTGCTGTTATCTAGTGCTCTTGCTATTGTATAATATTGTGTTATAGAGATACCTAGGTAGCATCTGTAGCACTACATGACAGGTAATAGTGCTGTTATCTAGTGCTCTTGCTAATGTATAATGTTGTGTTATAGAGATACCTAGGTTGTAACTGTAGCACTACATGACAGGTAATAGTGCTGTTATCTAGTGCTCTTGCTAATGTATAATATTGTGTTATAAAGATACCTAGGTAGTATCTGTAGCACTACATGACAGGTAATAGTGCTGTTATCTAGTGCTCTTGCTAATGTATAATATTGTGTGTTATATAGATACCTAGGTAGTATCTGTAGCACTACATGACAGGTAATAGTGCTGTTATCTAGTGCTCTTGCTAATGTATAATATTGTGTGTTATAGAGATACCTAGGTTGTAACTGTAGCACTACATGACAGGTAATAGTGTTGTTACCTAGTGCTCTTGCTAATGTATAATATTGTGTGTTATAGAGATACCTAGGTAGTATCTGTAGCACTACATGACAGGTAATAGTGCTGTTATCTAGTGCTCTTGCTAATGTATAATATTGTGTGTTATAGAGATACCTAGGTAGTATCTGTAGCACTACATGACAGGTAATAGTGCTGTTATCTAGTGCTCTTACTAATGTATAATATTGTGTGTTATAGAGATACCTAGGTAGTATCTGTAGCACTACATGACAGGTAATAGTGCTGTTATCTAATGCTCTTGCTAATGTATAATATTGTGTGTTATAGAGATACCTAGGTAGTATCTGTAGCACTACATGACAGGTAATAGTGCTGATATCTAGTGCTCTTGCTAATGTATAATATTGTGTGTTATAGAGATACCTAGGTAGCATCTGTAGCACTACATGACAGGTAATAGTGCTGTTATCTAGTACTCTTGCTAATGTATAATATTGTGTGTTATAGAGATACCTAGGTAGTATCTGTAGCACTACATGACAGGTAATAGTGCTGTTATCTAGTGCTCTTGCTAATGTATAATATTGTGTGTTATAGAGATACCTAGGTAGCATCTGTAGCACTACATGACAGGTAATAGTGCTGTTATCTAGTGCTCTTGCTAATGTATAATATTGTGTGTTATAGAGATACCTAGGTAGTATCTGTAGCACTACATGACAGGTAATAGTGCTGTTATCTAATGCTCTTGCTAATGTATAATATTGTGTGTTATAGAGATACCTAGGTAGCATCTGTAGCACTACATGACAGGTAATAGTGCTGTTATCTAGTGCTCTTGCTAATGTATAATAGTGTGTTATAGAGATACCTAGGTAGTATCTGTAGCACTACATGACAGGTAATAGTGCTGTTATCTAATGCTCTTGCTAATGTATAATATTGTGTGTTATAGAGATACCTAGGTAGTATCTGTAGCACTACATGACAGGTAATAGTGCTGATATCTAGTGCTCTTGCTAATGTATAATATTGTGTGTTATAGAGATACCTAGGTAGCATCTGTAGCACTACATGACAGGTAATAGTGCTGTTATCTAGTACTCTTGCTAATGTATAATATTGTGTGTTATAGAGATACCTAGGTAGTATCTGTAGCACTACATGACAGGTAATAGTGCTGTTATCTAGTGCTCTTGCTAATGTATAATATTGTGTGTTATAGAGATACCTAGGTAGCATCTGTAGCACTACATGACAGGTAATAGTGCTGTTATCTAGTGCTCTTGCTAATGTATAATATTGTGTGTTATAGAGACACCTAGGTAGTATCTGTAGCACTACATGACAGGTAATAGTGCTGTTATCTAGTGCTCTTGCTAATGTATAATATTGTGTGTTATAGAGATACCTAGGTAGCATCTGTAGCACTACATGACAGGTAATAGTGCTGTTATCTAGTGCTCTTGCTAATGTATAATAGTGTGTTATAGAGATACCTAGGTAGTATCTGTAGCACTACATGACAGGTAATAGTGCTGTTATCTAGTGCTCTTGCTAATGTATAATATTGTGTGTTATAGAGATACCTAGGTAGTGTCTGTAGCAGTACATGACAGGAAATAATGCTGTTATTTAGTGATCTTGCTAATGTATAATATTGTGTTATAGAGATACCTAGGTAGGATCTGTAGCACTACATGACAGGTAATAGTGCTGTTATCTAGTGCTCTTGCTATTGTATATTATTGTGTTATAGAGATACCTAGGTAGTATCTGTAGCACTACATGACAGGTAATAGTGCTGTTATCTAGTGCTCTTGCTAATGTATAATAGTGTGTTATAGAGATACCTAGGTAGTATCTGTAGCACTACATGACAGGTAATAGTGCTGTTATTTAGTGATCTTGCTAATGTATAATATGTTATAGAGATACCTAGGTAGTATCTGTAGCACTACATGACAGGTAATAGTGCTGTTATCTAGTGCTCTTGCTAATGTATAATATTGTGTTATAGAGATACCTAGGTAGTATCTGTAACACTACATGACAGGTAAAAGTGCTGTTATCTAGTGCTCTTGCTAATGTATACTATTGTGTTATAGAGATACCTAGGTAGTATCTGTAGCACTACATGACAGGTAATAGTGCTGTTATCTAGTGCTCCTGCTAATGTATAATATTGTGTGTTATAGAGATACCTAGGTAGTATCTGTAGCACTACATGACAGGTAATAGTGCTGTTATTTAGTGATCTTGCTAATGTATAATATTGTGTTATAGAGATACCTAGGTAGTATCTGTAGCACTACATGACAGGTAATAGTGCTGTTATCTAGTGCTCCTGCTAATGTATAATATTGTGTGTTATAGAGATACCTAGGTAGTATCTGTAGCACTACATGACAGGTAATAGTGCTGTTATCTAGTGATCTTGCTAATGTATAATATTATGTTATAGAGATACCTAGGAAGTATCTGTAGCACTACATGACAGGTAATAGTGCTGTTATCTAGTGCTCTTGCTATTGTATATTATTGTGTTATAGAGATACCTAGCTAGTATCTGTAGCACTACATGACAGGTAATAGTGCTGTTATCTAGTCCTCTTGCTAATGTATAATATATTGTGTTATAGAGATACCTAGGTAGTATCTGTAGCACCACATGCCAGGTAATAGTGCTGTTATCTAGTGCTCTTGCTAATGTATAATATTGTGTGTTAGAGAGATACCTATGTAGTATCTGTAGCACTACATGACAGGTAATAGTGCTGTTATCTAGTGCTCTTGCTAATGTATAATATTGTGTGTTATAGAGATACCTAGGTAGCATCCGTAGCACTACATGACAGGTAATAGTGCTGTTATCTAGTGCTCTTGCTAATGTATAATATTGTGTTATAGAGATACCTAGGTAGTATCTGTAGCACTACATGACAGGTAATAGTGCTGTTATCTAGTGATCTTGCTAATGTATAATATTGTGTGTTATAGAGATACCTAGGTAGTATCTGTAGCACTACATGACAGGTAATAGTGCTGTTATCTAGTGCTCCTTCTAATGTATAATATTGTGTTATAGAGATACCTAGGTAGCATCTGTAGCACTACATGACAGGTAATAGTGCTGTTATCTAGTGCTCTTGCTATTGTATATTATTGTGTTATAGAGATACCTAGGTAGTATCTGTAGCACTTCATGACAGGTAATAGTGCTGTTATCTAGTCCTCTTGCTAATGTATAATATATTGTGTTATAGAGATATCTAGGTAGTATCTGTAGCACCACATGCCAGGTAATAGTGCTGTTATCTAGTGCTCTTGCTAATGTATAATATTGTGTGTTAGAGAGATACCTATGTAGTATCTGTAGCACTACATGACAGGTAATAGTGCTGTTATATAGTGCTCTTGCTAATGTATAATATTGTGTGTTATAGAGATACCTAGGTAGTATCTGTAGCACTACATGACAGGTAATAGTGCTGTTATCTAGTGCTCTTGCTAATGTATAATATTGTGTGTTATAGAGATACCTAGGTAGCATCTGTAGCACTACATGACAGGTAATAGTGCTGTTATCTAGTGCTCTTGCTAATGTATAATAGTGTGTTATAGAGATACCTAGGTAGTATCTGTAGCACTACATGACAGGTAATAGTGCTGTTATCTAATGCTCTTGCTAATGTATAATATTGTGTGTTATAGAGATACCTAGGTAGTATCTGTAGCACTACATGACAGGTAATAGTGCTGATATCTAGTGCTCTTGCTAATGTATAATATTGTGTGTTATAGAGATACCTAGGTAGCATCTGTAGCACTACATGACAGGTAATAGTGCTGTTATCTAGTACTCTTGCTAATGTATAATATTGTGTGTTATAGAGATACCTAGGTAGTATCTGTAGCACTACATGACAGGTAATAGTGCTGTTATCTAGTGCTCTTGCTAATGTATAATATTGTGTGTTATAGAGATACCTAGGTAGCATCTGTAGCACTACATGACAGGTAATAGTGCTGTTATCTAGTGCTCTTGCTAATGTATAATATTGTGTGTTATAGAGATACCTAGGTAGTATCTGTAGCACTACATGACAGGTAATAGTGCTGTTATCTAGTGCTCTTGCTAATGTATAATATTGTGTGTTATAGAGATACCTAGGTAGCATCTGTAGCACTACATGACAGGTAATAGTGCTGTTATCTAGTGCTCTTGCTAATGTATAATAGTGTGTTATAGAGATACCTAGGTAGTATCTGTAGCACTACATGACAGGTAATAGTGCTGTTATCTAGTGCTCTTGCTAATGTATAATATTGTGTGTTATAGAGATACCTAGGTAGTGTCTGTAGCAGTACATGACAGGAAATAATGCTGTTATTTAGTGATCTTGCTAATGTATAATATTGTGTTATAGAGATACCTAGGTAGGATCTGTAGCACTACATGACAGGTAATAGTGCTGTTATCTAGTGCTCTTGCTATTGTATATTATTGTGTTATAGAGATACCTAGGTAGTATCTGTAGCACTACATGACAGGTAATAGTGCTGTTATCTAGTGCTCTTGCTAATGTATAATATTGTGTTATAGAGATACCTAGGTAGTATCTGTAACACTACATGACAGGTAAAAGTGCTGTTATCTAGTGCTCTTGCTAATGTATAATATTGTGTTATAGAGATACCTAGGTAGTATCTGTAGCACTACATGACAGGTAATAGTGCTGTTATATAGTGCCCTGCTAATGTATAGTATTGTGTGTTATAGAGATACCTAGGTAGTATCTGTAGCACTACATGACAGGTAATAGTGCTGTTATTTAGTGATCTTGCTAATGTATAATATTGTGTTATAGAGATACCTAGGTAGTATCTGTAGCACTACATGACAGGTAATAGTGCTGTTATCTAGTGCTCCTGCTAATGTATAATATTGTGTGTTATAGAGATACCTAGGTAGTATCTGTAGCACTACATGACAGGTAATAGTGCTGTTATCTAGTGATCTTGCTAATGTATAATATTATGTTATAGAGATACCTAGGAAGTATCTGTAGCACTACATGACAGGTAATAGTGCTGTTATCTAGTGCTCTTGCTATTGTATATTATTGTGTTATAGAGATACCTAGCTAGTATCTGTAGCACTACATGACAGGTAATAGTGCTGTTATCTAGTCCTCTTGCTAATGTATAATATATTGTGTTATAGAGATACCTAGGTAGTATCTGTAGCACCACATGCCAGGTAATAGTGCTGTTATCTAGTGCTCTTGCTAATGTATAATATTGTGTGTTAGAGAGATACCTATGTAGTATCTGTAGCACTACATGACAGGTAATAGTGCTGTTATCTAGTGCTCTTGCTAATGTATAATATTGTGTGTTATAGAGATACCTAGGTAGCATCTGTAGCACTACATGACAGGTAATAGTGCTGTTATCTAGTGCTCTTGCTAATGTATAATATTGTGTTATAGAGATACCTAGGTAGTATCTGTAGCACTACATGACAGGTAATAGTGCTGTTATCTAGTGATCTTGCTAATGTATAATATTGTGTGTTATAGAGATACCTAGGTAGTATCTGTAGCACTACATGACAGGTAATAGTGCTGTTATCTAGTGCTCCTTCTAATGTATAATATTGTGTTATAGAGATACCTAGGTAGCATCTGTAGCACTACATGACAGGTAATAGTGCTGTTATCTAGTGCTCTTGCTATTGTATATTATTGTGTTATAGAGATACCTAGGTAGTATCTGTAGCACTTCATGACAGGTAATAGTGCTGTTATCTAGTCCTCTTGCTAATGTATAATATATTGTGTTATAGAGATATCTAGGTAGTATCTGTAGCACCACATGCCAGGTAATAGTGCTGTTATCTAGTGCTCTTGCTAATGTGTAATATTGTGTGTTAGAGAGATACCTATGTAGTATCTGTAGCACTACATGACAGGTAATAGTGCTGTTATCTAGTGCTCTTGCTAATGTATAATATTGTGTTATAGAGATACCTAGGTAGCATCTGTAGCACTACATGACAGGTAATAGTGCTGTTATCTAGTGCTCTTGCTAATGTATAATATTGTGTTATAGAGATACCTAGGTAGTATCTGTAGCACTACATGACAGGTAATAGTGCTGTTATCTAGTGCTCCTTCTAATGTATAATATTGTGTTATAGAGATACCTAGGTAGCATCTGTAGCACTACATGACAGGTAATAGTGCTGTTATCTAGTGCTCTTGCTAATGTATAATATTGTGTTATAGAGATACCTAGGTTGTAACTGTAGCACTACATGACAGGTAATAGTGCTGTTATCTAGTGCTCTTGCTAATGTATAATATTGTGTGTTATATAGATACCTAGGTAGTATCTGTAGCACTATATGACAGGTAATAGTGCTGTTATCTAGTGCTCTTGCTAATGTATAATATTGTGTTATAGAGATACCTAGGTAGTATCTGTAGCACTACATGACAGGTAATAGTGCTGTTATCTAGTGCTCTTGCTAATGTATAATATTGTGTTATAGAGATACCTAGGTAGTATCTGTAGCACTACATGACAGGTAATAGTGCTGTTATTTAGTGATCTTGCTAATGTATAATATTGTGTTATAGAGATACCTAGGTAGTATCTGTAGCACTACATGACAGGTAATAGTGCTGTTATCTAGTGCTCCTGCTAATGTATAATATTGTGTGTTATAGAGATACCTAGGTAGTATCTGTAGCACTACATGACAGGTAATAGTGCTGTTATCTAGTGATCTTGCTAGTGTATAATATTATGTTATAGAGATACCTAGGTAGTATCTGTAGCACTACATGACAGGTAATAGTGCTGTTATCTAGTGCTCTTGCTATTGTATATTATTGTGTTATAGAGATACCTAGGTAGTATCTGTAGCACTACATGACAGGTAATAGTGCTGTTATCTAGTGATCTTGCTAATGTATAATATTGTGTTATAGAGATACCTAGGTAGTATCTGTAGCACTACATGACAGGTAATAGTGCTGTTATCTAGTGCTCTTGCTAATGTATAATATTGTGTGTTATAGTGATACCTAGGTAGTATCTGTAGCACTACATGACAGGTAATAGTGCTGTTATCTAGTGCTCTTGCTAATGTATAATATTGTGTTATAGAGATACTTAGGTAGCATCTGTAGCACTACATGACAGGTAATAGTGCTGTTGTCTAGTGCTCTTGCTAATGTATAATATTGTGTTATAGAGATACCTAGGTAGTATCTGTAGCACTACATGACAGGTAATAGTGCTGTTATCTAGTGCTCTTGCTAATGTATAATATTGTGTTATAGAGATACCTAGGTAGCATCTGTAGCACTACATGACAGGTAATAGTGCTGTTATCTAGTGCTCTTGCTAATGTATAATATTGTGTTATAGAGATACCTAGGTTGTAACTGTAGCACTACATGACAGGTAATAGTGCTGTTTTCTAGTGCTCTTGCTAATGTATAATATTGTGTTATAAAGATACCTAGGTAGTATCTGTAGCACTACATGACAGGTAATAGTGCTGTTATCTAGTGCTCTTGCTAATGTATAATATTGTGTGTTATATAGATACCTAGGTAGTATATGTAGCACTACATGACAGTTAATAGTGCTGTTATCTAGTGCTCTTGCTAATGTATAATATTGTGTGTTATAGAGATACCTAGGTTGTAACTGTAGCACTACATGACAGGTAATAGTGTTGTTATCTAGTGCTCTTGCTAATGTATAATATTGTGTGTTATAGAGATACCTAGGTAGTATCTGTAGCACTACATGACAGGTAATAGTGCTGTTATCTCGTGCTCTTGCTAATGTATAATATTGTGTGTTATAGAGATACCTAGGTAGTATCTGTAGCACTACATGACAGGTAATAGTGCTGTTATCTAGTGCTCCAACTAATGTATAATATTGTGTGTTATAGAGATACCTAGGTAGTATCTGTAGCACTACATGACAGGTAATAGTGCTGTTATCTAGTGCTCTTGCTAATGTATAATGTGTTATAGAGATACCTAGGTAGTATCTGTAGCACTACATGACAGGTAATAGTGCTGTTATCTAGTGCTCTTGCTAATGTATAATATTGTGTGTTATAGAGATACCTAGGTAGTATCTGTAGCACTACATGACAGGTAATAGTGCTGTTATCTAATGCTCTTGCTAATGTATAATATTGTGTGTTGTAGAGATACCTAGGTAGTATCTGTAGCACTACATGACAGGTAATAGTGCTGTTATCTAGTGTTCTTGCTAATGTATAATATTGTGTGTTATAGAGATACCTAGGTAGCATCTGTAGCACTACATGACAGGTAATAGTGCTGTTATCTAGTGCTCTTGCTAATGTATAATATTGTGTGTTATAGAGATACCTAGGTAGTATCTGTAGCACTACATGACAGGTAATAGTGCTGTTATCTAGTGCTCTTGCTAATGTATAATATTGTGTGTTATAGAGATACCTAGGTAGCATCTGTAGCACTACATGACAGGTAATAGTGCTGTTATCTAGTGCTCTTGCTAATGTATAATAGTGTGTTATAGAGATACCTAGGTAGTATCTGTAGCACTACATGACAGGTAATAGTGCTGTTATCTAGTGCTCTTGCTAATGTATAATATTGTGTGTTATAGAGATACCTAGGTAGTGTCTGTAGCAGTACATGACAGGAAATAGTGCTGTTATTTAGTGATCTTGCTAATGTATAATATTGTGTTATAGAGATACCTAGGTAGGATCTGTAGCACTACATGACAGGTAATAGTGCTGTTATCTAGTGCTCTTGCTATTGTATATTATTGTGTTATAGAGATACCTAGGTAGTATCTGTAGCACTACATGACAGGTAATAGTGCTGTTATCTAGTGCTCTTGCTAATGTATAATAGTGTGTTATAGAGATACCTAGGTAGTATCTGTAGCACTACATGACAGGTAATAGTGCTGTTATTTAGTGATCTTGCTAATGTATAATATGTTATAGAGATGCCTAGGTAGTATCTGTAGCACTACATGACAGGTAATAGTGCTGTTATCTAGTGCTCTTGCTAATGTATAATATTGTGTGTTATAGAGATACCTAGGTAGTATCTGTAACACTACATGACAGGTAAAAGTGCTGTTATCTAGTGCTCTTGCTAATGTATAATATTGTGTTATAGAGATACCTAGGTAGTATCTGTAGCACTACATGACAGGTAATAGTGCTGTTATCTAGTGTTCCTGCTAATGTATAATATTGTGTGTTATAGAGATACCTAGGTAGTATCTGTAGCACTACATGACAGGTAATAGTGCTGTTATCTAGTGCTCTTGCTAATGTATAATATTATGTGTTATAGAGATACCTAGGTAGCATCTGTAGCACTACATGAGAGGTAATAGTGCTGTTATCTAGTGCTCTTGCTAATGTATAATATTGTGTTATAGAGATACCTAGGTAGCATCTGTAGCACTACATGACAGGTAATAGTGCTGTTATCTAGTGCTCTTGCTAATGTATAATATTGTGTGTTATAGAGATACCTAGGTAGTATCTGTAACACTACATGACAGGCAATAGTGCTGTTATCTAGTGATCTTGCTAATGTATAATATTGTGTGTTATAGAGATACCTAGGTAGTATCTGTAACACTACATGACAGGCAATAGTGCTGTTATCTAGTGATCTTGCTAATGTATAATATTGTGTGTTATAGAGATACCTAGGTAGTATCTGTAGCACTACATGACAGGTAATAGTGCTGTTATCTAGTGCTCTTGCTAATGTATAATATTGTGTTATAGAGATACCTAGGTAGCATCTGTAGCACTACATGACAGGTAATAGTGCTGTTATCTAGTGCTCTTGCTAATGTATAATATTGTGTGTTATAGAGATACCTAGGTAGTATCTGTAGCACTACATGACAGGTAATAGTGCTGTTATCTAGTGCTCTTGCTAATGTATAATATTGTGTTATAGAGATACCTAGGTAGTATCTGTAGCACTACATGACAGGTAATAGTGCTGTTATCTAGTGATCTTGCTAATGTATAATATTGTGTGTTATAGAGATACCTAGGTAGTATCTATAGCACTACATGACAGGTAATAGTGCTGTTATCTAGTGTTCCTTCTAATGTATAATATTGTGTTATAGAGATACCTAGGTAGCATCTGTAGCACTACATGACAGGTAATAGTGCTGTTATCTAGTGCTCTTGCTAATGTATAATATTGTGTTATAGAGATACCTAGGTTGTAACTGTAGCACTACATGACAGGTAATAGTGCTGTTATCTAGTGCTCTTGCTAATGTATAATATTGTGTGTTATATAGATACCTAGGTAGTATCTGTAGCACTACATGACAGGTAATAGTGCTGTTATCTAGTGCTCTTGCTAATGTATAATATTGTGTGTTATAGAGATACCTAGGTAGCATCTGTAGCACTACATGACAGGTAATAGTGCTGTTATCTAGTGCTCTTGCTAATGTATAATATTGTGCGTTATAGAGATACCTAGGTACCATCTGTAGCACTACATGACAGGTAATAGTGCTGTTATCTAGTGCTCTTGCTAATGTATAATATTGTGTTATAGAGATACCTAGGTAGCATCTGTAGCACTACATGACAGGGAATAGTGCTGTTATCTAGTGATCTTGCTAATGTATAATATTGTGTTATAGAGATACCTAGGTAGTATCTGTAGCACTACATGACAGGTAATAGTGCTGTTATCTAGTGCTCTTGCTAATGTATAATATTATGTGTTATAGAGATACCTAGGTAGTATCTGTAGCACTACATGACAGGTAATAGTGCTGTTATCTAGTGCTCTTGCTAATGTATAATATTGTGTGTTATAGAGATACCTAGGTTGTAACTGTAGCACTACATGACAGGTAATAGTGCTGTTATCTAGTGCTCTTGCTAATGTATAATATTGTGTGTTATAGAGATGCCTAGGTAGTATCTGTAGCACTACATGACAGGTAATAGTGCTGTTATCTAGTGCTCTTGCTAATGTATAATATTGTGTGTTATAGAGATACCTAGGTACTATCTGTAGCACTACATGACAGGTAATAGTGTTGTTATCTAGTGCTCTTGCTAATGTATAATATTATTTGTTATAGAGATACCTAGGTAGTATCTGTAGCACTACATGACAGGTAATAGTGCTGTTATCTAGTGCTCTTACTAATGTATAATATTGTGTGTTATAGAGATACCTAGCTAGTATCTGTAGCACTACATGACAGGTAATAGTGCTGTTATCTAGTGCTCTTACTAATGTATAATATTGTGTGTTATAGAGATACCTAGGTAGTATCTGTAGCACTACATGACAGGTAATAGTGCTGTTATCTAATGCTCTTGCTAATGTATAATATTGTGTGTTATAGAGATACCTAGGTAGTATCTGTAGCACTACATGACAGGTAATAGTGCTGTTATCTAGTGCTCTTGCTAATGTATAATATTGTGTTATAGAGATACCTAGGTAGTATCTGTAACACTACATGACAGGTAATAGTGCTGTTATCTAGTGCTCTTGCTAATGTATAATATTGTGTGTTATAGAGATACCTAGGTAGTATCTGTAGCACTACATGACAGGTAATAGTGCTGTTATCTAGTGCTCTTGCTAATGTATAATATTGTGTGTTATAGAGATACCTAGGTAGTATATGTAGCACTACATGACAGGTAATAGTGCAGTTATCTAGTGCTCTTGCTAATGTATAATATTGTGTGTTATAGAGATACCTAGGTAGTATCTGTAGCACTACATGACAGGTAATAGTGCTGTTATCTAGTGCTCTTGCTAATGTATAATATTGTGTTATAGAGATACCTAGGTAGTATCTGTAGCACTACATGACATGTAATAGTGCTCTTGCTAATGTATAATATTATGTTATAGAGATACCTAGGTAGTATATGTAGCACTACATGACAGGTAATAGTCCTGTTATCTAGTGCTCTTGCTAATGTATAATATTATGTTATAGAGATACCTAGGTAGTATATGTAGCACTACATGACAGGTAATAGTCCTGTTATCTAGTGCTCTTGCTAATGTATAATATTATGTTATAGAGATACCTAGGTAGTATCTGTAGCACTACATGACAGGTAATAGTGCTGTTATCTAGTGCTCTTACTAATGTATAATATTGTGTGTTATAGACATACCTAGGTAGTATATGTAGCACTACATGACAGGTAATAGTCCTGTTATCTAGTGCTCTTGCTAATGTATAATATTGTGTTATAGAGATACCTAGGTAGTATCTGTAGCACTACATGACCTGTAATAGTGCTGTTATCTAGTGCTCTTGCTAATGTATAATATTGTGTGTTATAGAGATACCTAGGTAGTATATGTAGCACTACATGACAGGTAATAGTGCAGTTATCTAGTGCTCTTGCTAATGTATAATATTGTGTGTTATAGAGATACCTAGGTAGTATCTGTAGCACTACATGACAGGTAATAGTGCAGTTATCTAGTGCTCTTGCTAATGTATAATATTGTGTGTTATAGAGATACCTAGGTAGTATCTGTAGCACTACATGACAGGTAATAGTGCTGTTATCTAGTGCTCTTGCTAATGTATAATATTGTGTTTTAGAGATACCTAGGTAGTATCTGTAGCACTACATGACATGTAATAGTGCTGTTATCTAGTGCTCTTGCTAATGTATAATATTATGTTATAGAGATACCTAGGTAGTATATGTAGCACTACATGACAGGTAATAGTCCTGTTATCTAGTGCTCTTGCTAATGTATAATATTATGTTATAGAGATACCTAGGTAGTATATGTAGCACTACATGACAGGTAATAGTCCTGTTATCTATTGCTCTTGCTAATGTATAATATTATGTTATAGAGATACCTAGGTAGTATCTGTAGCACTACATGACAGGTAATAGTGCTGTTATCTAGTGCTCTTACTAATGTATAATATTGTGTGTTATAGACATACCTAGGTAGTATATGTAGCACTACATGACAGGTAATAGTCCTGTTATCTAGTGCTCTTGCTAATGTATAATATTGTGTTATAGAGATACCTAGGTAGTATCTGTAGCACTACATGACAGGTAATAGTGCTGTTATCTAGTGCTCTTGCTAATGTATAATATTGTGTTATAGAGATACCTAGGTAGTATCTGTAGCACTACATGACAGGTAATAGTGCTGTTATCTAGTGCTCTTGCTAATGTATAATATTGTGTGTTATAGAGATACCTAGGTAGTATCTGTAGCACTAAATGACAGGTAATAGTGCTGTTATCTAGCGCTCTTGCTAATGTATAATATTGTGTTATAGAGATACCTAGGTAGTATCTGTAGCACTACATGACAGGTAATAGTGCTGTTATCTAGTGCTCTTGCTAATGTATAATATTGTGTGTTATAGAGATACCTAGGTAGTATCTGTAGCACTACATGACAGGTAATAGTGCTGTTATCTAGTGCTCTTGCTAATGTATAATATTGTGTGTTATAGAGATACCTAGGTAGCTATCTGGTGCACTAGTCTACATAGCATGGAGTAGTGCTGATATCTAGTGCTCTTGCAAAACTGATGCCATATAGTGTTACAGAAATAGGCCGGCTCCTAAGCATACGTCCCTCATTTTCAACAAAAGATACCAAGAGAGTGAAGAAAAACTGATAATAGAATTAAATTAGAAAGGTGTTTAAAATTGCTGCTGTATCTAATCATAAAAGAAAAAGGTTTTCCTATCCCTTTTAGTAGTATTTGGTAGGAATATATTGAATATGGTGTTTTCCTCAGACCTCAAAGATTACAAAAAAGATTTAAACACAAATCTTAATCTTCTGATTAAAAAAAGGTGGCATTTCCTGTCAGAATATGTGACAGCAATGCTATTTCTCTACAAATAGGTATTGATGATCTGTGAATTAGTCTACTTGAAAAGGTTTATGGTTTAAAAAGATAGAGAATCCCTTTATTACCCATTCCCCAGTTTTGCATAACCAACAGTTATATTAATATACTTTGTACCTCTGTAATTACCCTGTATCTAAGCCTCAGCAGACTACCCCCTTATCTCAGTGATTTTTACAAACTTGAATTTTAGTCAATCAGTGCTAGTTCATTCATAACTCCTCAGGAGTGAGCACAATCTATATGGCACATATGAACTTGCGCTTACTGTGAAAAGCTAATACATAGAGATAAGAGGCGGCCTGCAAGGGCTTAGAAACAGGCAGAGATTTAGAGGTTTAGATGTTGTAAAGTATATTAACATAACAATGTTGGTTGTGCAAAGCTGGGGAATAATAAAAGTTATTTTTTTAAATAATAATAAAAAATAATAATAAAGTAGACTGTCCCTGAGGTCAGCAAAATGTTATAGTTATATAGAGGGGGGCAGACTGAAGATTTCTGTAATGTTTCTGCCTTCCCAAGGGGTCCCAAGCGTAATACAGAGGTCTTGTTATGTACACTATACAACATCTAAGAAGTGTTGAGAAAAATTTAAATAATCCCATAGACATTACTGTGTTCCCTAGGCTTTTATTGCCTTCTAGATGTGATGTTAAATGTTTGTCACATGTATCTTGGGAAGTGAAAACGTGTGACATCAAATGTAAATCAGTATTGGGTGTTGTATTTGTTACAACAGTGTCACCTAGTGGAATCATTTTTTTTACCGCACATGAATAATTTGAGACAACCTCTGACTATAGTAAAGGTGAAGACTAAACTAACACATATTTAGAAGGATTCACTCCTGATGTCACAATGAGTGTAATACATTATGGAATAGTGCAGGGATTGGCCAGAAGTAAAATAGGTGCAGTCCATTTAGAAATACAGAAAGGACCAACCCTGATGTGAAACTCGAGCACCGTTCACCTTCAGCAAGAGTATAATGCAGAACGATTAAGTATTTTATAGTTGTATTAGATTAACGGACACTCTTAAAACCCAAGTTGTATGTTTTTGTTTCATAAATGTTGTAGTATTGTAATTGCACTTTTTATACATCATTAGTATAAGAGAATTCCGTCAAATGATTCATCTTGATTACATTAAGTAAACTAAAGTTTAACTTTAAATGTCTTAAAATTGTCCAGTGCTAAGGTAATGAAGAAAATGTAATCAATTTAATTTCGCTTATAATTATCTTATTTAATATTATTATATATTTTATATCTAGTATTTTCTAATCTGATATTTAGTAATATAGTTAAGTCAGATCAATAGATTTTCTTTCATAAGATGTTGAGAGTCCAAAAGATGTCACTTGTGGGAAAGTGCCCTCCAGATCACGGCAAGAGACCTCCCCCATCTTAATAAACCTTTAAATCCCCCTAACTTAGCCTGAATCCTGAGTCAATTTTTTGCCTCCAAGACACAGTGAGGTGAATTCAGAAATGCTGATCTGCTTGTCATGACAGGTTTTCTCTAATGAATATGAGACCCATTTCATGGTCAGAGTGCATTCCCAGTGTGGAAATGTCACAGGGAAATGCAGATTTATCTGCCAATCCCCTGGGTGTAGAATACTGTTGCTTCTGTTTTCATTGGCACTGTGCTTGTACTGCCTCGGATGGGCCTGTCTACTGGAAGCAGTTGTCTGCAGGTGAGGTAAGCACCGTGGACAAATGTGCTGACAGGTAAGTACATTGCACCTTAATTGCACACCTGCTATTAGTATAAACATGTATCCATGATTCACATAGTCTGAGGACTTATTTATATACCACATATATTCTATGGCAGTTTTAAGGCAATTTCTCAAGGGCTTTTCTTCCATCAGGGTCTCAAAACTCTGAATTTGATAGACTGGTGGTTGAACATTTAGTGATATGGCTGACACCTTGATTCAAGCTAGGAAAGTTGTCAACAGGTGTATTTATTATAAGGTTTGTAAAACCTTTCTTTCTTAGTATGCTTGCAGAGAATACTGTTGGGTTTCATTTTGAATTCCTAGAGTTCTCAATTTCCTGCAGGATGGTTTGGAGAAAGGCTTGTCATGTACAGTAAATCTCCTAAGGGTCAGATTCCATAAGAGTATTGCCAAAATTTCTGATATTCAGACCTTCGATCAGGCTCTGATTATTAGACCCGTTATTTGTTCAATTTCTCCTCCATCGAATCTTAATCTGGTCTTGAGGGTTCTTTAATATCTCCTTTTGAACCTAGGCGTGATTTTAGACCTTCTACTTTTTCATGGAAGGTTCTTTTTCTCCTGGCCATTTCTTCTGCAAGGACATTTGCTGAGCTTTTGACTTTACCTTGCAAACCTCTTTCCTGATTTTTCATCAGGGCAAGGCTGTTCTTCACACTTGCTATTCTTTCTTACAACTGATATCAACTAGGTATTAACCAGGAAATTGCGGTTATTACTTTATGACCATCTCCTAGGAATTTGAAGGAATGACTTCTTTACAACTTGATTGAAAGATTCTAAAAACCTATGTGGAATCCAACATTGATTTCAGACATTCTTTTTCTCTATTTGTTAATTTTTCAGGTCCTTGCCAGGGTCAGAAAGCTTCAGATGTTACCTTTTACTGCTTTGCCTAAAGTCTTAATTCATTAGGTGTACATGATTGAGGAGAAGACTCCCCCTGAGCGTATTATGGCTCATTCTACTAGACCAGTTGCTACTTCTTGGTCTTTTTATAACGAGGTGTCTATGGAACCGATTTATAATGGTAAGGCAGATACTTGGTCCTCTTTGCATACTTTTTGAAGATGTATTGTTTTCATGTGTAAGCCTCTTCTGAGTTTGCTTTTGGGAGGAAAGTTCTGCAGTCTGTAGTGCCTGATCAGTAACATACTTGCCTTGATTCTTGCCTCCCCAATTCATGGTGATCTTGTAGACTTCACTGCTTGGGTATAGATTCCCACACATGTCTCATGGACTCTCACCATCAGATGAAAGAAAATGTATACTTACCTGATAAATTAATCTTTTTATATTGTAGGAGTCCATGAGTTTTGCCTTTTCTTTTGAACACTTTATTTGGCCCCACTTTGACTTTTCTGTTTTTCCGTTTCTTACATGTACTTGAATATTTGTATGACTGAGGATTCAGGGTAAGTGGAAGAGATATAAAGCTCTGATATGTTGGGGTGTCTTTTGCCTCCTACTAATGGTCTGGAGGATAATTTCCCACATGTGATATCTCATTGACTTTCAACATTTGATGAAAATGTATTGAAAATCTTCTGGCCTCACTAGAGTTTTTAGTAAAAATCACAAATTCAAACTCTACTAACCCAATATAATAGTATTGAATAAGATAATTTTAGGCAAAATTAAATATTTAGTTTGCATAATTTTCTTCACTAACTTAGCACTGGATAATTCTAAGATGTTTTTTTCTTTAGTGTCGTTTATGTATTGTAATCAAGGTTAATGACTTGCCAGGAATTCATTCATACTAATGAGTTATACAAACTATCATAGCAATAATACAAAATATTAAGAAAGAAAAAAAATACAACTTGAGTTACTGTAATAAAAAGAAAATTCTGTAACACCACTATAAATTAGTTTGTTTAACCATTGCTGTGCCAGTCTAGGTGAATAGGTGCTTGAGTTTCACATCAGGCGTCTGTCCTCTCTGGATTTCTTTATGGACGGCACCTACAATACGTCTGGCTAAACTCTGCACTATTCCAATATGCATTACACCCATTGTGACATCCGGAGTAAATCTTCTAAATTTGTGCTGTCCTAGGTGGACTTTACCTTTTACTATACTCAGAGGTTGTCTCTAATTATCCACGTGTGATAAAAAAAACTATTGCACTAGGTGACACATATCATATACGATACCTAATCCTGTCGCATACATTTTCACTACTGCAGATATATCTAAAAGGCAGTAAAAACATAAGGAAGACAGTAATAAATTAGTTATTATGTAATGCTTCAAAGCTTTTTTTTTTTTGGGGGGGTTAACACACACATTTTATTCATATTCATGTGTTATGAAATATCTGTTATCACTAATAAGAATAGTATAATTGACATATGGGGACATCAAGACTGTGTTAATTGGAATACAATGTTATATACGGTTTTTGTTACCAAGGCCTACAGATTGTTATGAATATTATTATTTTTATTTTAGTAGTGTACCTGCAAAGTGTATTATGTGTTTAGACACAATAAATATGGAACCTCTATATCATTCTGATAATGTAACTCATTATATATATAATAGCGGTTACCAACTTTGCAGGGGAAATGTGTGCAATTTAATAACACTCTGAACTATATCATTTGCAAAGGATTATATATATATATATATATATATATATATATATATATATATATATATAACCTGAATCCTTTTAGTTCTTATTTGTCTATTAATTAAACTGAGACCAGATCAATAAGCAAACTTAGTTTATTAAAAGAATTATTAGAAATAATAAGCAATATTTGAATAAAGCAAATCAATAAGCATACATCATTACAATGATTTAATGATTATCAGGTTACAACTAATGAAAACAATGACTAAATTATTTTACTTGCAGTAGCTTGCGTGTATAATAGAGAAACAAACTTTTGTTATTTAAATTTTCAGCATAGCTGGCAAGAATCAGGTAAACTAATTATCCTCGAAGACCATAAGAAAATGATATTATTACCAGATTCCTGATTGACCCAGTGTTATTGTCGACAGATAAGACCAGGTTAACAGGAATTACCAAACAAAATATTTGTGACTGTTACAGAAGCATTAGTTATTTTGTTGTGAAGAGCTTATTTCCCAGCAGCAATGCCTGAACCAGCAAGCCAGCGCCTAAGAAGGGCTCCAAGAAAACCGTAACAAGTTTCATTTCATAAAGAGTTAACTCTTTTTTTTCAGCTTTTAGAAACTATTGTCTAATCACCTCTGGAGCCAGACTGCTAATTGATAAGATGAACTTGTAAACTTGTTATCTTAAGTACTGTAATCCTATTGTGGCCTGTCAAAGGACAGTGCTCTCTATCTAAATGTTTGATGGGGGATTTTGTGCTTCCCCCCCTCTCCCCCTGGGAGTGCCCTGTGTGCATGTAACCTTAATAAAAAGCAGGCTGGGCATCCCAGTCCTGAGTTCTTGTTTTGACCCTCAATCGCAGCGTTGACTCGTTTTTGTGGGCAGAAGGGTATCCTAGCTGTACTGCAGCTAAGGGAGATTATTCTATATTTGCGAGACTCATATAGAATACTATGGAAAGCAGCTTCTCCCCTCTTTAGCAATAGGGATCCAGGCTACTAAGCGGTCCATCTCTCAGCGAGACTAAGGGTAACCGTAACATTTGGCGGCAGCGGCGGGATTTTCCTGGATTTCCTAGGAGAGGTACAGAACGGATGGAGAGCGCTTACGAAAAATTGAAGCGTACAACCCTAAAGGATTTACTTGAAAGCAGAGGGGGGTACGCCAGCAACCGGCCGAGGAGAGAGCTGATCGCAGAATTGACCGAACTGGATCAGAGCTTCACAATGGCGGAAACACCGACCACGATTAGTGACGAAAAAACCAGGATTGTTCGGGAAAGGCTCTCATTATACGGGCCGAACCCCTCCATGGAATTGGTACAGCAGTTGATGGCGGAGGCGGACGAGGATATACGAGAGACTCGAGCCCACGAACTCAACCTAGCGAACGCACACCGCAATGCTGAAACCCCGCAGGTAATCATCCCTGTCGAAAATGCTGGGAGGCCCAAGATACCCTATGCGGCATTTCGACCCTTCCTAGAGAGCGAGACAGGGATTGATGAATATTTGGCGGACTTCGAAAGGCAATGTGCCCTGCACCAGATTCCCAACAGAGAGTGGCCCACGATATTGTCTGGGAAACTATCCGGGCGAGCCCTGGAAGCCTTTCGTACTCTGGGTGCTGAGGAAGTGACACAGTATGAGCTAGTTAAGGAGACACTGTTGCGACGGTACGCTGTAACTCCGGACACGTATCGCAGACAGTTTCGGGGCACGGAAAAGAAGCCTAACGATACCCATATGGAATGGGCGCACCGAATGCGGAGAGCGGCAAATCACTGGCTGAGCGGAAGTAAAGCGGTGACTGGGGAGGAAATTTTACAATTGTTTCTCTTAGAACATTTTTATAATGGCATGGAACAGCAAGGGAAGGAATGGCTGCGAGACAGGCGGCCTTCTACCTTAGAAGAAGCAGCCAAATTGGCCGATGAACATTATGACTCCCGTCTTCACGAACCCATGAACTACCGAGCTCCAGCACGGGTCGAACCCAGAGAGGTTTACCGTGCACCCCCTCGTGCTGAATTCCGAGCCCCGGTGCCCACAGGGCCCATCCGACACTCAGGACCACCCAATAACAGCTCTGAGCGTCCCAGACCGACTTGCCACCGATGCAAGCAACCAGGGCATTTCATGGCTAGCTGCCCCCTTAATACGCACCAGACACCCAGGAATTACAATTACCCCTCTGGGTCCTATCGTCCGGCCCGGGCCCTCTGTGTTAACCAAGAGGCCCCTATGGAGGGATATGTGGGGCCGCTTCACGAGGCAGACCCTGTATATGCTGCCTCAGATAACCGCCAGCACCATCGGCAGAGGGTATGGCTCGAGGGGCGATCTACCGAGGGATTGCGAGACACAGGGGCTACTATCACGCTGGTACAGAGTCATTTGGTGCCAGAGCACAAGCGATCCGGACAGACTGTGGCCGTTAGAGTGGCGGGGGGGGATGTGTACAAAATTCCAACAGCTAAAGTGCATCTTGATTGGGGAGCGGGAAAGGGGGCTGTGAACGTGGGCCTAATGGATAATTTACCTGCCGAAGTACTACTGGGCAACGATTTGGGCCCCATGACTTCTGCCTATGCTCCAGTATGCAACAACGAGGCGGACCCAGTGACTACACGGGCCCAAGCCCGGACGGAGCGAGAGCTTTCACCAGTGCGGGAGACACAGGTAAGACCTACCCCGACCTTGCCTGACAGGTTAGGCCCCATACCCTGGGACACCCCAGATGCTTTCGAGGCAGAGTCTAAGACTGACCCGACCTTACAAAAGTACCGGGAACGAGCAGAGACCGGAGGGGGCGGGGCAGATAACGAAACATTCTTATGGGAAAAAGGGAAACTATACCGCTGGACAGAGAAAAGGGGACAGCGTAGGCGACAGCTGGTAGTGCCCCACAAATACCGTCAAGAAATCCTCAAAATAAGCCACGACATCCCCTTAGCAGGCCACCTAGCCGTTACCCGTACCCTACACCGCATTACTCACACGTTCTTTTGGCCAGGGGTGCACGCTGACGTTAGAACTTACTGTAACACCTGCGATGTGTGTCAACGAGTAGGAAGGCGAGGCGATCACCCTAAAGCCCAGCTAGTAAATATGCCCATTGTAGAGGAACCCTTCAGCCGGGTTGCTATTGACCTAGTGGGACCACTGGCTACCCCTAGTCCCTCCGGTAAGCGATACATTCTTACCGTAGTGGACTACGCTACCAGGTACCCAGAGGCTGTCGCCCTATCCAACATACAAGCGGATACGGTAGCGAATGCACTAGTACAGGTGTTCTCCCGGGTAGGATTTCCAAAAGAAATCCTATCCGACCGAGGCACCCAATTTACGGCTGAATTGACCCAACAACTCTGGCAGGTTTGCAAAATTAAGTCCCTCCTAAGCTCCCCATACCACCCCCAGACGAACGGGCTGTGTGAGAGGTTCAATGGGACCCTCAAGCAAATGCTCAAGACGTTCACTCAGGAATACCGAGACTGGGAACGCTTCCTGCCGCACCTCCTATTTGCTTATCGGGAGGTACCCCAGGAAACGACAGGGTTCTCTCCCTTCGAGTTGCTCTACGGAAGAAAGGTACGGGGACCCCTAAACCTGATCCGGGAGCACTGGGAGGGAGAGATGGAGGCTGACGGTGTCCCAATTGTGCCATACGTGCTGGAACTCAAGGGACCGAATGGAGCAATTAGCCAAATCCGTGCGGGCTAATCTCCAGTTGGCCCAGAGAAGACAGAAAGTATGGTACGATCGGGGGGCCCGAAAGAGAATCTTCACCATAGGACAAAAGGTGTTAGTACTTAAGCCGGTGAAGACAGACAAATTGCAGGCGTCCTGGCAGGGTCCCTACCAGATCGTAGAGAAAAGGGGAGACACCACTTATGTGATAGCTAGCTGCCACGACAACAATCTTAGAAAGACATTCCATGTAAACATGCTCAAGGAATATTTTGAGCGACCAGAGAACGTGACGGCCGTATGTTGTTCCCCTCAGGAAGACCCCGACAGTTTACCCATTCCAGACCTATTAGAAAAGAGCCTCCCCACAGGTATAGTGGCGCAGGTTCAGATAGGGGACCGACTTAGCCCCACTGAAAGGGAGCAGCTCAACCAACTCCTCCAGTCCAAACACCTCACCTTCTCCCCGAAGCCAGGGTACACTACTTTAACCACCCACCAGGTAGATACTCCCGGACAAGCTCCCTTGCGCCAGGCTCCGTACCGAATCCCCGAAGCAGTTAGGACAGGAATGAAGAAGGAGATCGATGAGATGCTCCAGCTCAGGGTAATTGAGCCCTCCGATAGTCCCTGGGCCTCCCCAGTTGTCTTGGTGCCCAAGAAAGATGGGACCACCCGGTTCTGCGTAGACTATCGGAGGCTCAATGAAAATACCGTGACGGACGCTTACCCTATGCCCAGGGTAGACGAGCTACTCGATCGTATAGCCAGGGGAAATTACCTGACCACTATTGACCTCTGCAAAGGTTACTGGCAGATTCCCCTGGCCCCGGAGGCTATCCCCAAGTCGGCATTCGTCACCCCATTCGGCTTATATCAGTTTAGGGTAATGCCGTTTGGGATGAAGAATGCCCCAGCTACATTCCAGCGCTTGGTGGATAGGCTCCTGGATGGCTTCCAGAGTTTTGCTTGCGCCTACCTGGACGACATAGCGATCCACAGTGAGTCCTGGGAGGACCACTTAGCTCATGTGGGAATGGTTCTGGATCAGATCCGGGCTGCTGGCCTGACTCTGAAGCCAGAAAAATGCCACTTTGGGATGGCCGAGGTACAGTACCTGGGTCACCGGGTGGGGTGTGGAAAGCAGCGACCAGAGCCGGCCAAAATAGAAGCTGTCGCCAATTGGCCCACCCCCATCACTAAGACTCAGGTCCTAGCCTTCCTGGGCACGGCAGGGTACTATAGACGGTTCGTACCAGACTACAGCACACTTGCCAAACCCCTGACTGACTTGACCAAGAAGAACTTACCTCGACAGGTCCTGTGGTCTCCCCACTGTGAAACAGCTTTCCAGGCTCTCAAAAATGCTCTAATTAACGCTCCTGTCTTGGCGGCCCCAGCCCTTAACAAACGTTTTATCGTCCATACAGATGCTTCCATGTTCGGGCTGGGAGCCGTCCTCAGCCAAGTAGGCGAAGATGGAGGGGAGCATCCAGTTGCCTACATCAGCCGGAAGCTCCTGCCCCGCGAAGTCAGCTATGCAGCGGTCGAAAAGGAGTGTTTGGCTTTGGTGTGGGCATTAAAGAAATTGACTCCCTATTTATATGGTCAGGAGTTCACTCTGGTCACCGACCATAACCCGTTGGTGTGGCTGAACCGGGTCTCTGGAGATAACGGCAGGCTATTACGTTGGAGCTTATCGTTGCAAACCTTCAATTTCACCATTACTTACAGACCTGGGAAACAGAATGGCAACGCCGACGGGTTGTCCAGACAAACCGACCTCAGCCCCGCATAACCAGCGGTCTGGACAGCCTTAGTCTGCCCCGAAAAGGGGTCAGACCGTGTCTGCCAGAGTGTTCCACAGAAAGGGAGCAATGTTACAGAAGCATTAGTTATTTTGTTGTGAAGAGCTTATTTCCCAGCAGCAATGCCTGAACCAGCAAGCCAGCGCCTAAGAAGGGCTCCAAGAAAACCGTAACAAGTTTCATTTCATAAAGAGTTAACTCTTTTTTTTCAGCTTTTAGAAACTATTGTCTAATCACCTCTGGAGCCAGACTGCTAATTGATAAGATGAACTTGTAAACTTGTTATCTTAAGTACTGTAATCCTATTGTGGCCTGTCAAAGGACAGTGCTCTCTATCTAAATGTTTGATGGGGGATTTTGTGCTTCCCCCCCTCTCCCCCTGGGAGTGCCCTGTGTGCATGTAACCTTAATAAAAAGCAGGCTGGGCATCCCAGTCCTGAGTTCTTGTTTTGACCCTCAATCGCAGCGTTGACTCGTTTTTGTGGGCAGAAGGGTATCCTAGCTGTACTGCAGCTAAGGGAGATTATTCTATATTTGCGAGACTCATATAGAATACTATGGAAAGCAGCTTCTCCCCTCTTTAGCAATAGGGATCCAGGCTACTAAGCGGTCCATCTCTCAGCGAGACTAAGGGTAACCGTAACAGTGACTATAAAGGGCAAACCAGAATTGATTAACTCACCTGATTCAATAATAACATTTTCAATATAAATGTAAATAGCATAAATCATATTAATAAAACTGTTTCATATAGGTTTGTTTCATACTTAACATTGTGGGATCCTTCACTGGGGTTCAGTGTAAATAGACCCTCTTAGGTTACCCCTGGACCTAGCCTCCCATCTCCTCTGGATAGGGTGTGGTCATCATGCATGCTCAGTGTGGCCCCTTGTGCCGTCTGCTTGTGTTCCCCTGTCCCCCTTTTGTAGGTGAGTGTGTATTTTAGGGAAAATGCTTAACTCCCCCCCAACTGATAAGGTTAGGTTCACATAAATGATTGGCTAACACTAATTACAGATTAATTAACATTTTGTTAATAAGATAAGATTTAGCAGTTAGAATATTTTTCTCTTGGAAGATGGCACTTGTCACTAAGCTATAATAGACAAATATGTATTTTGTAAATATATTCTGAAAAACAAGTCAGTATTCCATTTGACTGTTAACCAAGGTTGAAACCCACACATTTTTATAGAAAAAGAGACTTACTGGAACCATGTATAAAAACATGTGGATATTTATACCAACAATATGATGAAAGGAATCATGCAGCTATGTTGGGGACCTTGAATATCATAGTAATTAAGCATGAATTATTTTGTTATAGTACAAAAACTTTACCATAAGCAATTATATTCTGAGAAGCAACACTAGCTAATAGCTACATATTAATACTGAAAAATAATATATATGTGTGACTGTGTACGTGTACCTGAATCTATAAGTAAATACACATGATCAATTTTAACCCTATATTATATAGTACAGATATATGTGATTAATATGTAATATCAAAATGGTGAATTTTCCCAGACAATTGTCCTAACATAATCCCCCTCTCGAGATGACCTGTCACGAGTGAGTGAGACAAGGTAATCTCGATAAATGTCCTGTTATCAGGTACACAGTGATTTAGTACCTGAATGGGGTAAAATTCAACTTATAAAATATTTTAACATTTACTGGTGTAGGAAAATATCAAAAGTCAGTCAAGACTTGTGTATACAGTCTATGTCCCTTTAGTGGATGCAATGCTGCATCTCCAAGAAACAAAATAAAGTGTAAAGTTTACAGTTTCTTTCTTCAGGCATCAACATAAATCAAGTTATTGTATAGTGTGTGGTTACTGTCAGGATTAAACCACCAGATTGTTTCAGAACAACTTTATTTCTGTGTATGTGGCCCAGGAGAATGTGTGCAGCAACTGTATAACAAGTTATTGTGCTGGTTGTTTGTTGATTAAACATCATGGTTGTGTCTGTATCAGGCTTCCATCGCGTGGATCAGGTATTTGATAGACATCATGGATCCATGAGGAACACTTGTCACTTTATGAGGATGGCCCAGAACATGGTGGTCCCTTTAATGGTCATCTCTCCTTGGATCAAGCATCCAGGGCCGCCACTAGAAATTTTGGGGCCCCTGGTTTAACCATTGATCAGCCCCCCCCCCCCCTTTGACATGCGCAATTTTTGACCAAGTGACTAAAACGTATATGCACTTTATTCTTAAGTGTCTATTTAAACTTGGAAATGTTGTAAATGTAGTAACATACAAACACACAGACACACTCATACACTGAAACACGCACACTCACACATTAGGATTCACATATAGACACTCTAGCAGACACGCAAAGAAACACACTCAGACACAGACACCCAAACAGACACTCAGCACTTGTTTACATTGACCTGACAAGTAATGAGGTAGACTACAGTTTTGTAAAAAAAAAAAATGAAATTTAGAAAACAAAATATGGAGTTCTGATTATCTTTTCTTTTACAAAGATATGACGAGTCCACAAATTTCATCCTTACTTGTGGGATATTAACCTCCTGCTAACAGGAAGTGGCAAAGAGCACCACAGCAGAGCTGTATATATAGCC
Source organism: Bombina bombina (assembly GCF_027579735.1). Classification (NCBI taxonomy): domain Eukaryota; kingdom Metazoa; phylum Chordata; class Amphibia; order Anura; family Bombinatoridae; genus Bombina; species Bombina bombina. The sequence goes on along the minus strand of NW_026510989.1, from coordinate 26,296 downwards.
CCTCCCCTTCCCCTCCACCCTCAGTCATTCACTTTGCCTGTGTTATACTAGGAAGAGGTAAAGTGAGGTGCTAGTTTTATTTTCTTCAATCAAGAAGTTTTTTTATTTTAAATGGTACCGGTGAGTACTATTTTCCTCAGGGGGTTATGGAAGAAGATTTCTGCCCTGAGGTTGATGATCTTAGCAGTTGTAACTAAGATCCACGCTGGTTCCCACAAGACTTCTGAAGGTAACCATGAGACATCTTCAGTGTGGAGACCGGTTTCATGCTACAAGCAGCATTAAGGTATGTGCAGCCTTTTTATTCTGAGGAGACTTGGTATATCAGAAATAGCTGACATTTATTTCCCTGTATGGGAATGGGGTAAGCAGTAATCCTATTTTACAAAGAGGGGTATTACTGGATGCCCTAGATTTTATTTCTTAATGGTTGACTTTATATGGGCATTTTGTGACATGGGAGAGACAAAGAAAAACGATACATTACGTTTTTATTTTTGGCATTGAAATCATGTTTAATGGTGTGTTTGAGGGTTTATACTGTGTTGTGCATAACTTAGGTGTAAAACCGCTTTCCCATGCGGTTGTGTTTGGGCCTACTCCGGCATCGACCTTAAGGGGCGGGGATTATTTTCGCACGCTCAGATGCGCACTTCCTTCAGGCTAGGTATCAGCAAGCAGTAACTCCGGTGGCTCCTGGCTGTGCAAGCTGGTCTGGAGTGTTGGAAAGTTGTTTCGAAGTACCCTGGGGGCAGGTAGGCGCCGCAGAGGATATTTTTGACTGTTAAATAACATATTGCTGATCTAAGTACTTTAAGAGCCTTATTTCTGCCCTTCTGGGTGCAGTAATTTTTGGGTAAACCAACGATTATTTGTTAATCAGGGGTTTCTTTTACAACCTACGGCTGTAGAAGAGTTTTGAGGCTCTAGAAGAGTCTCTTAAGGTTGAGACTCCATTAGATGACATCTTAGATAGAATTAAGGCTCTCAATCTAGATAATTCTTTTATTACTGATGCCGCTTTTCAAATTGCTAAATTAGCGGCAAAGAATGCAGGATTTGCTATTTTATCACGTAGAGCATTGTGGCTCAAATCTTGGTCTGCTGATGTCTCATCAAAAACTAAGCTTTTAGCTATTCCTTTTAAGGGTGAGACCCTTTTTGGACCTGAATTGAAGGAAATCATTTCTGACATTACAGGAGGCAAAGGCCATGCCCTACCTCAGGATAAGTCTGTTAAAATGAGGGGTAAACAGAATAATTTTCGTTCCTTTCGGAACTTTAAAGGAGGACCCCCTGCTTCCTCCTCTTCCACAAAGCAGGAAGGGAATTTTACCCAATCTAAGTCAGTCTGGAGACCCAATCAGAACTGGAATAAGGGTAAACAATCCAAAAAGCCCGCTGCTGCTCCTAAGACAGCATGAAGGGGTGGCCCCCGATCCGGGACCGGATCTAGTAGGGGGCAGACTCTCTTTCTTTGCCCAGGCTTGGGCAAGAGATGTTCAGGACCCCTGGGCACTAGAAATAGTGACCCACGGTTATCAATTGGAATTCAAGGACTTTCTCCTAAGAGGGAGATTTTATCTTTCAAAGTTATCTGCAAACCAGATAAAAAGAGAGGCGTTCTTACGCTGTGTAAAAGACCTTTTTATTATGGGAGTAATTTGTCCAGTTCCAAAATTGGAACAGGGACAGGGGTTTTACTCAAACCTATTTGTGTTTCCCAAAAAAGAGGGAACGTTCAGACCCATCTTAGACCTCAAGTGTCTAAACAAATTTCTAAGAGTTCCATCATTCAAGATGGAGACAATACAAAAATTTTACCAATGATCCAGGAGGGTCAATATATGACTACCGTGGACTTGAAGGATGCTTACCTTCATATTCCTATCCACAAGGATCATCATCAGTTTCTAAGGTTTGCCGCCTTCTTGGACAAACATTATCAGTTCATGGCTCTTCCCCTCGGGTTGGCCACAGCACCCAGAATCTTCACAAAGGTTCTAGGGTCTCTTTTGGCGGTTCTCAGACCTCAAGGCAATAGCGGTGGCGCCTTATCTGGACGATATTCTGATCCAGGTGTCAACATATCATCTGGCAAAATCTCACACGGACACAGTGCTGTCTTTTCTGAGATCTCATGGCTGGAAGGTGAACATAGAGAAGAGTTCACTTGTCCCACAGACAAGGGTTCCTTTCTTGGGAACTCTGATAGACTCGGTAGCCATGAAAATATTTCTGACGGAGGTCAGAAAATCAAAGATTCTAAATACTTGCCGAGCACTTCAGTCCATTCCTCGGCCATCAGTGGCTCAGTGTATGGAGGTAATCGGATTAATGGTAGCGGCAATGGACATCATTCCATTTGCTCGCTTTCATCTCAGACCACTGCAGCTGTGCATGCTCGGACAGTGGAATGGGGATTATGCAGATTTATCTCCTCAGATAAATCTAGATCAAGAAACCAGAGAGACTCTTCTTTGGTGGTTATCGCTGGATCATCTGTCCCAGGGGACTTTCTTCCGCAGACCCTTGTGGGTGATAGTGACAACGGACGCCAGCCTTCTAGGCTGGGATGCAGTCTGGAATTCATTGAAAGCTCAGGGTGTTTGGACTCAGGTGGAGTCTCTACTTCCAATCAATATTCTGGAACTGAGAGCAATATTCAATGCGCTTCAGGCATGGCCTCAGTTGGCTTCAGCCAAATTAATCAGATTCCAGTCGGACAACATCACGACTGTGGCTTATATCAATCATCAGGGGGGAACAAGGAGTTCCTTAGTGATGAGAGAGGTATCCAAAAGAATCCGTTGGGCGGAGGCCCACTTTTGTCGTCTGTCAGCAATCCACATCCCAGGTGTAGAGAACTGGGAAGCGGATTTTCTAAGCAGACAGACTTTTCATCCGGGGGAGTGGGAACTCCACCCGGAGGTATTTGCCTCATTGATTCGCCGATGGGGCAAACCGGAATTGGATCTGATGGCATCTTGACAGAATGCCAAGCTTCCAAGATACAGATCCAGGTCGAGGGATCCCCAGGCCGAACTGATAGATGCCTTGGTCGTTCAGCCTAGCTTATGTGTTTCCACCGTTTCCTCTCCTTCCACGCGTGATTGCTCGAATCAGACAGGAGAGAGCTTTGGTGATCCTGATAGCGCCTGTGTGGCCACGCAGGACTTGGTATGCGGATCTAGTGGACATGTCTTCACTACCACCGTGGAAACTTCCTTTGAGACAGGACCTTCTCATTCAAGGTCCTTTCCAACATCCAAATCTAACTTCTCTGCAGCTGACTGCGTGGAGATTGAACGCTTGATTTTATTGAAGCGAGGATTCTCTGATTATGTTATCAGTACTTTGATACAGGCTAGAAAGCCTGTCACTAGAAAAATCTATCATAAGATATGGCGTAAATATCTTTATTGGTGTGAATCCAAGGGCTATTCATGGAGAAAAGTTAGGATTCTGTCTTTTCTCCAAGAAAGATTGGAAAAAGGCCTATCAACTAGTTCTTTAAAGGGACACATTTCTGCATTGTCAATTTTGTTTCACAAACGTTTGGCAGATGTGCCAGACGTTCAGTCTTTTTGTCAGACTCTAACCAGAATTAAGCCTGTATTTAGACCAATTACTCCTCCCTGGAGTTTGAATTTAGTTCTTCAAGGGGTTCCGTTTTCAACCTTTACATTCCATAGATATAAAGTTATTATCTTGGAAAGTTCTGTTTTTGGTTGCTATTTCTTCTGCTCGAAGAGTTTCTGAGCTTTCAGCGTTACAGTGTGATTCGCCTTATCTCATATTTCATTCTGATAAGGTGGTTTTACGTACCAAACCTGGTTTTCTTCCTAAGGTTGTTTCGAATATGAATATTAATCAGGAAATTATTGTTCCTTCATTGTGTCCTATTCCTTCTTCCGAGAAGGAGCGTCTGTTACATAACTTTGACGTGGTCCGTGCCTTAAAGTTTTACTTACAGGCAACTAAGGATTTCCGTCAATCATCTTCATTGTTTATTCTGGAAAGCGTAGGGGTCAGAAAGCTACAGCTACCTCACTTTCTTTTTGGTTGAGAAGTATCATCTGCCTGGCATATGAGACTGCTGGACAGCAGCCTCCTGAAATAATTACGGCTCATTCTACTAGGGCTGTGGCTTCCACATGGGCTTTTAAAAATGATGCATCTGTTGAACAGATTTGTAAGGCTGCAACTTGGTTGTCCCTTCATACTTTTTCCAAATGTTCCAAATTTGATACTTTTGCTTCTTCTGAGGCTGTTTTTGGGAGAAAAGTTCTTCAAGCTGTGGTGCCTTCCGTTTAGGTCTCTGTCTTGTCCCTCCCTTTCATCCGTGTCTTGTTGCTTTGGTATTGTATCCCACAAGTAAGGATGAAATCTGTGGAATCGTCGTATCTTGTAGAAGAAAAGGAAATGTATGCTTACCTGATAAATTGATTTCTTCTACGAGTCCACGGCACTCCCTGTCAATTTTAGACCGATTCTGTTTTTTATTATTTATAACTTCAGTCACCTCTGTACCTTTTAGCTTTTCCTTTCTCTTCCTATAACCTTCAGTCGAATGACTGGAGGTGGAGGGGAAGGGAGGAGCTATATATACAGCTCTGCTGTGGTGCTCTTTGTCACTTCCTGTTAGCAGGAGGATAATATCCCACAAGTAAGGATGAAATCCGTGGACCGGTCGTATCGTAGAAGAAATCAATTTATCAGGTAAGCATAAATGTCCTTTTATATGCCAGTCCCCTGGTGTGTACAGTGTGCTGCTCCTTGTGTGACACACAGCCCTCCCCAGGTGATGATTATTTATCTGCCAGTCCCCTGGTGTACAGTGTGCTGCTCCTTGTGTGACACACAGCCCTCCCCAGGTGATGTGTATTTATCTGCCAGTCCCCTGGTGTACAGTGTGCTGCTCCTTGTGTGACACACAGCCCTCTCCCCAGGTGATGTGTATTTATCTGCCAGTCCCCTGGTGTACAGTGTGCTGCTCCTTGTGTGACACACAGCCCTCCCCAGGTGATGTGTATTTATCTGCCAGTCCCCTGGTGTACAGTGTGCTGCTCCTTGTGTGACACACAGCCCTCCCCAGGTGATGTGTATTTATCTGCCAGTCCCCTGGTGTACAGTGTGCTGCTCCTTGTGTGACACACAGCCCTCCCCAGGTGATGTGTATTTATCTGCCAGTCCCCTGGTGTACAGTGTGCTGCTCCTTGTGTGACACACAGCCCTCCCCAGGTGATGTGTATTTATCTGCCAGTCCCCTGGTGTACAGTGTGCTGCTCCTTGTGTGACACAGAGCCCTCCCCAGGTGATATGTGTATTTATCTGCCAGTCCCCTGGTGTACAGTGTGCTGCTCCTTGTGTGACACACAGCCCTCCCCAGGTGATGTGTATTTATCTGCCAGTCCCCTGGTGTACAGTGTGCTGCTCCTTGTGTGACACACAGCCCTCCCCAGGTGATATGTGTATTTATCTGCCAGTCCCCTGGTGTACAGTGTGCTGCTCCTTGTGTGACACACAGCCCTCCCCAGGTGATATGTGTATTTATCTGCCAGTCCCCTGGTGTACAGTGTGCTGCTCCTTGTGTGACACACAGCCCTCCCCAGGTGATATGTGTATTTATCTGCCAGTCCCCTGGTATACAGTGTGCTGCTCCTTGTGTGACACAGCCTTCCCCAGGTGATATGTGTATTTATCTGCCAGTCCCCTGGTGTACAGTGTGCTGCTCCTTGTGTGACACACAGCCTTCCCCAGGTGATATGTGTATTTATCTGCCAGTCCCCTGGTGTACAGTGTGCTGCTCCTTGTGTGACACACAGCCCTCCCCAGGTGATATGTGTATTTATCTGCCAGTCCCCTGGTGTACAGTGTGCTGCTCCTTGTGTGACACACAGCCCTCCCCAGGTGATATGTGTATTTATCTGCCAGTCCCCTGGTGTACAGTGTGCTGCTCCTTGTGTGACACACAGCCCTCCCCAGGTGATATGTGTATTTATCTGCCAGTCCCCTGGTATACAGTGTGCTGCTCCTTGTGTGACACACAGCCCTCCCCAGGTGATATGTGTATTTATCTGCCAGTCCCCTGGTGTACAGTGTGCTGCTCCTTGTGTGACACACAGCCCTCCCCAGGTAAAATGTGTATTTATCTGCCAGTCCCCTGATGTACAGTGTGCTGCTCCTTGTGTGACACACAGCCCTCCCCAGGTGATGTGTATTTATCTGCCAGTCCCCTGGTATACAGTGTGCTGCTCCTTGTGTGACACACAGCCCTCCCCAGGTGATATGTGTATTTATCTGCCAGTCCCCTGGTGTACAGTGTGCTGCTCCTTGTGACACACAGCCCTCCCCAGGTGATATGTGTATTTATCTGCCTATCCCCTGGTGTACAGTGTGCTGCTCCTTGTGTGACACACAGCCCTCCCCAGGTGAAATGTGTATTTATCTGCCAGTCCCCTGGTGTACAGTGTGCTGCTCCTTGTGTGACACACAGCCCTCCCCAGGTGATATGTGTATTTATCTGCCAGTCCCCTGGTGTACAGCGTGCTGCTCCTTGTGTGACACACAGCCCTCCCCAGGTGATATGTGTATTTATCTGCCTATCCCCTGGTGTACAGTGTGCTGCTCCTTGTGTGACACAGCCCTCCCCAGGTGAAATGTGTATGTATCTGCTAGTCCCCTGGTGTACCGTGTGCTTTACTTTCTTTAGTGCAGGAGGGCCAGTTTGTCACTAACAGAGACCATGTCAGGTTTTTGGGTTTTTCTATACTAAACAAACATTAAATGTTTTTGGTGCTTACATTTGGTCTGGCATAAGCACTGACATTAACAGAAGGTTCTAGGACCTGAATCTGTATTTCCTAACTGAAGGTCTTTTGGTCCAGACACCTTCTCTGAAGTTGTTCTCCATCTTCTTCACAGTCATAGTTGGAAAATCTCTCTTCTAAAGTGCACCTTGATGGATTTTCTTTCTCTAGGACTTTTTATCCATCAGAATCTCAAATCTCTGTATTTGATGGCCTGGGGATTAAAGGGACAGTTTAGTTAAAATTTTAATTTTAGAATTCAGATAGGGCATGCGATTTTAAACAACTTTCCAATTTACTTTTTTCTTGGTATTCTTTGTTGAAAGCTAAACCTAGGTAGGCTCATATGCTAATTTCTAAGCCCTCAAAGGCCGCCTCTTATCTCATTTTGACATTTTTTCACACCTAAAGAGCTAGTTCAAGTGTGCCATATAGATAACATTGTTCTCACTCCTGCGCTGATTGGCTAAAGTGCAATTCTGTCAAAAGAACTGAAATAAGGGGGCAGTCTGCAGAAGCTTAGGTACGAGGTAATCAGAGGTAAAAAGTATCTTAATATAACTGAGATAAGGGGCAGTCAGCAGAAGCTTAGGTACGAGGAAATCACAGAGGTAAAAAGTATCTTAATATAAATTTGTTGGCTATGTAAAACCGGGGAATGAGTAATAAAATAATTATATTTAAAAAAATTACAAATTCTGTAGTAGACTGTCCCTTTAAATGCCTAGTGCTGTCACAAAGATGTTTGGCTGATCCAGGTGGGCTCACAAGGGATCCTATTGGAATTATTTTGGAATTCCTCGTTTTGAGTTCCTTTAGGTTGCTTTTTATACATAAACTCACGCTCTCTCTCCACCCCTGTGGACTAGAACAAGTCTAACAATATTTTTCATATATAGAAATGTTAAACATTTTTTTAGCGCAGTTTCATAGGTGTTAGAATTTGTCTAATTGAAGATTTTGCAATGAGAGATTACATTTATTATCCTTTTAATTCAGTGTTCAAATCTGCTTAAAATTTAGGAGCCAGTAAGAAAATGTAGGAGCCAGGGTTAGAATTCTAGGAGCCAGGGTGATAATTCTAGGAGCCAGTGGCTCCCTGGGTTTGTTGAGCCCTGCTTTAATTGATTATAAATATTTTGTAATGAGAGCTTTCTCAGCCCCGTGTATTTTTCTCCCCATCTGCACTTGTACGTTGGTTGCTTTGCTATAATCAGTTATGAAGAATGCATCTGATGTAATGAGAAGAAAACATTCTTGGAATTTAGCTTCTTTTTTATGTAAATAGTTACTAGTTTATTATTAAGTGAATTGAAGCTGGCACAGTAGGTGGGCAGTGTGAAGGCTTCTGGGTATTCTATCTACCAGTGAGCACAAGTGTATATTACTCCTAAACAAATTCCTGCAGTAACACTTTGTTCTCTCATTAGGTCATTTTCATTTCTTTACCCAAATGAAGTGACCAAGACCTTTCTCTGTTCCTTCTAGGTATCTGACTGTCGCGTGACCTGGTGGTCTGTTCTCTGCTGGCGCTGTCCTCTGGAGCGGTGCTGAAGATGAACTGCGTTACTAATCTTTATGTACGGCACAACACTCCTTTACCACCTATTGAGGAGACGTAGGCTGTATTTTGTATGTCAAGGAGGATACAAATAGATACATTATATATTGCACGGTTTGTAAAATTTACAGCTTTAAAGTGATTTTAAATCTGAGGGTTTAAAAAAAAACACAGGATTTACCATCACTAAAAATAAACTGTATTTTCAGTCATCACTTATTTTGTAAAAAACTCACCCTGTCTGTGCCGCGACTGCTCACTAAAGTCCGAGCCTCCGGCCGCCCACGGCATAGCCCTCTTTACTAATTAGGTGACTTTTCTACCTCTAAACCAATAGTCGTGCTAGGATACAGAACACTGTCAGATGACACTTTTGTGGATATCTGAACTAGAGCACAGGTGAAACTATCAGCTGATTAGTAAACAGTTGTTTTACCTGGGCTGTTGAGGAGGCCTGCGGACAGGTTTGAAAACCAGCGGTTTAGAGGTAGAAACGTCACCTCATTAGTAAATAGCGCTGTGGAGTGGTCGGCAGGAGGCTCTGACTTTAGCGAGCTGTCCCGGCACAGACAGGGTGAGTTTAGCACCTTTTTTTAATAAGTGATGACTGAAACTTTTTGTTTGTTTTTAAACGCTCGCATTTACCATCACTTTAAGCATGCGTGTTATTTCTATTAACTGACAATGATGATATAGATCGTACGATCATGTATTTTATATACAGTATATTCATGTTAAACACTTATTACCCTGACACTTTAGTTTGCGCAGTGGGATACATTAGCTGGGTTTTGTTGTTAGCTGATAAAACGTGAGACGACCATGTGATTACATGTAAGATGTTTGTTTAGTCGGAACTCATCAGAAGTGCCACATTGGGCCTATTCATTGCTGTTATTATTCTGGTGACTATAGTTCATGGACCATGTCAGATAGTCTGTAAGTAGATCATTATGGATTATACTTTGCTGATACTCAGTGATGTTTAACTGATAAGTAGAGATCACTTATCTAGCCCATGTTAGTGTTTTAACCTAATTTACTGCTATATAACATTTAACGAAAGAGAGGGGATTTCATTTAGTTCTTTAAGCTTACGACTGTTTCTCTTTGGTGTCTGTATGTTGTACATTTGCTAAATAAGATATTTTATACAATTTGTATTCTTCTGTGTATCTTGTACTGTGTTCAGTATGCACGGAGTGTTGCAGTGTCAGGGCATTGCAGAAGGTATTTCTTGTGCTTGAGTACAGTTCTCTTCCTACGCTGTATATGGAATGTGAGATTTTGTTACTCAGCACTGTCAGTGTCACAACCCTTAAGGCATAATAATATATCTGTCAGCGTCAGCACTTTGTATAGGCTGCAGGGTCAGTGTCTTTCCTTTTGTGAGACACTTCTAGACGGTGGGTTTGTACCCCAAGCATAAAGCAATCTTTTTATTGTTAATACTGATTTGCTGCATCTGTAACTGTGTAATATATGGTTTGTGTTGAAATAAGGCAAATAAAATATTGTGTAAGAGTCGTTTATTTGTAAAAGATTCTACAGATGACATTTAAATAACAGGTAAGTTAAAGGGACAAGAAACCCAAATTTATTTTCACGATTCAGATAGAACATCTAATTTGCTTCATTCTCTTGGTATGCTTTGTTAAAGAAGCAGCAATGCACTACTGGGAGCTAGTACATGCATTGGGTGAGCCAATAACATGAGGCATGTGTATATATATATATATATATACACACAGCTACCAATCAGCAGCTCCTGAGCCTACCCAAGGTATCCTTTACAGCAAATGATACCAAAAGAAATTAGAATTAAATTGGGAAGTTTAAAATCCCACGCTCTATCTGTGATTGAAATTGAGTTTCATGTCCCTTTAAGGTAAGAAAATACATCACGCACAATACAGTAGATAAGTTCTCTCTTTCTTTTATTTATTCTTTTTTTATCTATTGTTTTAACTCGTTCTTCACTCCCGTAAATTAGTTTATCTCCCTCTTGTTCATTCTACTTTCTTTTTTCTCTTAATTTCTTTTTCTTTCTCTCGCTTGCTCTTTCTCTCGCTTGCTCTTTCTTTCTGTCTTTCTCTCTTGTTCTTTCGTTCTTCTTTCTCTCTCTCTTGTTCGTTCTTTCTCTCTCTTGTTCGTTCTTTCTCTCTCTTGTTCTTTCTTTCTCTGTCTCTTCTTTCTTTCTCTCTCTCTTGTTCTTTCTTTCTCTCTCTTGTTCTTTCTTTCTCTCTCTTGTTCTTTCTTTCTCTCTCTTGTTCTTTCTTTCTCTCTCTCTTGTTCTTTCTTTCTCTCTCTTGTTCTTTCTTTCTCTCTCTTGTTCTTTCTTTCTCTCTCTCTTGTTCTTTCTTTCTCTCTCTCTTGTTCTTTCTCTCTCTCTCTTGTTCTTTCTTTCTCTCTCTCTTGTTCTTTCTTTCTCTCTCTTGTTCTTTCTTTCTCTCTCTTGTTCTTTCTTTCTCTCTTGTTCTTTCTTTCTCTCTCTTGTTCTTTCTTTCTCTCTTGTTCTTTCTTTCTCTCTTGCTCTCTCTCTCTCTTGTTCTTTCTTTCTCTCTCTCTCTTGTTCTTTCTTTCTCTCTCTCTTGTTCTTTCTTTCTCTCTCTCTTGTTCTTTCTTTCTCTCTCTCTTGTTCTTTCTTTCTCTCCCATTCTTTCTTTCTCTCTCTTGTTCTTTCTTTCTCTCTTGTTCTTTCTTTCTCTCTTGCTCTCTCTCTCTCTTGTTCTTTCTTTCTTTTTCTCTCTCTTGTTCTTTCTTTCTCTCTCTCTTGTTCTTTCTTTCTCTCTCTCTTGTTCTTTCTTTCTCTCTCTCTTGTTCTTTCTTTCTCTCTCTCTCTTGTTCTTTCTTTCTCTCTCTCTCTTGTTCTTTCTTTCTCTCTCTCTCTTGTTCTTTCTTTCTCTCTCTCTTGTTCTTTCTTTCTCTCTCTCTTGTTCTTTCCTTCTCTCTCTCTTGTTCTTTCTTTCTCTCTTGTTCTTTCTTTCTCTCTCTCTCTTGTTCTTTCTTTCTCTCTCTCTTGTTCTTTCTTTCTCTCCCATTCTTTCTCTCTCTCTCTTGTTCTTTCTTTCTGTCTTTCTCTCTTGTTCTTTCTTTCTCTCTCTCTTGTTCTTTCTTTCTTTCTCTCTCTCTTGTTCTTTCTTTCTCTCTCTCTCTTGTTCTTTCTTTCTCTCTCTCTTGTTCTTTCTTTCTCTCTCTCTTGTTCTTTCTTTCTTTCTCTCTTGTTCTTTCTTTCTCTCTCTCTTGTTCTTTCTTTCTCTCCCATTCTTTCTGTCTTTCTCTCTTGTTCTTTCTTTCTCTCTCTCTTGTTCTTTCTTTCTCTCTCTCTTGTTCTTTCTTTCTCTCTCTCTTGTTCTTTCTTTCTCTCTCTCTTGTTCTTTCTTTCTCTCTCTCTTGTTCTTTCTTTCTCTCTCTCTCTTGTTCTTTCTTTCTCTCTCTCTTGTTCTTTCTCTCTCTCTCTTGTTCTTTCTTTCTCTCTCTTGTTCTTTCTCTCTCTCTTGTTCTTTCTTTCTCTCTTGTTCTTTCTCTCTCTCTTGTTCTTTCTCTCTCTCTTGTTCTTTCTTTCTCTCTTGTTCTTTCTCTCTCTCTTGTTCTTTCTCTCTCTCTTGTTCTTTCTCTCTCTCTTGTTCTTTCTCTCTCTCTTGTTCTTTCTCTCTCTTGTTCTTTCTCTCTCTCTCTTGTTCTTTCTCTCTCTCTTGTTCTTTCTCTCTCTCTTGTTCTTTCTTTCTCTCTCTCTCTTGTTCTTTCTCTCTCTCTTGTTCTTTCTTTCTCTCTCTCTCTTGTTCTTTCTCTCTCTCTTGTTCTTTCTCTCTCTCTTGTTCTTTCTCTCTCTCTTGTTCTTTCTCTCTCTCTTGTTCTTTCTTTCTCTCTCTTGTTCTTTCTCTCTCTTGTTCTTTCTCTCTCTCTCTTGTTCTTTCTCTCTCTCTTGTTCTTTCTCTCTCTCTTGTTCTTTCTTTCTCTCTCTCTCTTGTTCTTTCTCTCTCTCTTGTTCTTTCTCTCTCTCTTGTTCTTTCTTTCTCTCTCTCTTGTTCTTTCTTTCTCTCTCTCTTGTTCTTTCTCTCTCTCTCTTGTTCTTTCTCTCTCTCTCTTGTTCTTTCTCTCTCTCTCTTGTTCTTTCTCTCTCTCTTGTTCTTTCTCTCTCTCTTGTTCTTTCTTTCTCTCTCTTGTTCTTTCTTTCTCTCTCTCTTGTTCTTTCTTTCTTTCTCTCTTGTTCTTTCTTTCTCTCTCTCTCTTGTTCTTTCTTTCTTTCTCTCTTGTTCTTTCTTTCTCTCTCTCTTGTTCTTTCTTTCTCTCTCTCTTGTTCTTTCTTTCTTTCTCTCTTGTTCTTTCTTTCTCTCTCTCTCTTGTTCTTTCTCTCTCTCTCTTGTTCTTTCTCTCTCTCTTGTTCTTTCTCTCTCTCTCTTGTTCTTTCTTTCTCTCTCTTGTTCTTTCTTTCTCTCTCTCTTGTTCTTTCTTTCTTTCTCTCTTGTTCTTTCTTTCTCTCTCTCTCTTGTTCTTTCTTTCTTTCTCTCTTGTTCTTTCTTTCTCTCTCTCTTGTTCTTTCTTTCTCTCTCTCTTGTTCTTTCTTTCTCTCCCATTCTTTCTCTCTCGCTCTTGTTCTTTCTTTCTGTCTTTCTCTCTTGTTCTTTCTTTCTCTCTCTCTTGTTCTTTCTTTCTATCCCATTCTTTCTTTCTCTCTCTTGTTCTTTCTTTCTCTCCCATTCTTTCTCTCTCTCTCTTGTTCTTTCTTTCTCTCCCATTCTTTCTCTCTCTCTCTTGTTTTTTCTTTCTCTCTCTCTTGTTCTTTCTCTCTCTTGTTCTTTCTTTCTCTCTCTCTTGTTCTTTCTTTCTCTCTCTCTCTCTTGTTCTTTCTTTCTCTCTCTCTTGTTCTTTCTTTCTTTCTCTCTCTTGTTCTTTCTTTCTCTCCCATTCTTTCTCTCTCTCTCTTGTTCTTTCTTTCTCTCCCTCTTGTTCTTTCTTTCTCTCTTGTTCTTTCTTTCTTTCTTTCTTTCTCTCTCTCTTGTTCTTTCTTTCTCTCTTGTTCTTTCTCTCTCTCTTGTTCTTTCTCTCTCTCTTGTTCTTTCTCTCTCTTGTTCTTTCTTTCTCTCTCTTGTTCTTTCTTTCTTTCTTTCTTTCTCTCTCTCTTGTTCTTTCTTTCTCTCTCTCTTGTTCTTTTTTTCTCTCTCTCTTGTTCTTTCTTTCTCTCTCTCTTGTTCTTTCTTTCTCTCCCATTCTTTCTTTCTCTCTCTTGCTCTTTCTCTCGCTTGCTCTTTCTTTCTGTCTTTCTCTCTTGTTCTTTCTTTCTTTCTTTCTCTCTCTTGTTCTTTCGTTCTTCTTTCTCTCTCTCTTGTTCTTTCTTTCTTTCTCTCTCTTGCTCTTTCTCTCGCTTGCTCTTTCTTTCTGTCTTTCTCTCTTGTTCTTTCTTTCTCTCTTGTTCTTTCGTTCTTCTTTCTCTCTTGTTCTTTCGTTCTTCTTTCTCTCTCTCTTGTTCTTTCTTTCTCTCCCATTCTTTCTTTTTCTTTCTCTCGCTTGCTCTTTCTTTGTCTTTCTCTCTTGTTCTTTCTTTCTTTCTTTCTTTCTTTCTCTCTCTTGTTCTTTCGTTTTTCTTTTTCTCTCTCTTGTTCTTTCTTTCTCTCTTGTTCTTTCGTTCTTCTTTCTCTCTCTCTTGTTCTTTCTGTCTTTCTCTCTTGTTCTTTCTTTATTTCTCTCTCTTGTTCTTTCTTTCTCTCTCTTGTTCTTTCTTTCTCTCTCTTGTTCGTTCTTTCTCTCTCTTGTTCTTTCTTTCTCTCTCTCTTGTTCTTTCTTTCTCTCTCTTGTTCTTTCTTTCTCTCTCTCTTGTTCTTTCTCTCTCTCTTGTTCTTTCTCTCTCTCTTGTTCTTTCTCTCTCTCTCTCTTGTTCTTTCTTTCTCTCTCTCTCTTGTTCTTTCTTTCTCTCTCTCTCTTGTTCTTTCTCTCTCTCTCTCTTGTTCTTTCTCTCTCTCTCTCTTGTTCTTTCTCTCTCTCTCTCTCTTTTGTTCTTTCTTTCTCTCTCTCTTGTTCTTTCTTTCTCTCTCTCTTGTTCTTTCTTTCTCTCTCTCTTGTTCTTTCTCTCTCTCTCTCTCTTGTTCTTTCTTTCTCTCCCATTCTTTCTTTCTCTCTCTTGTTCTTTCTTTCTCTGTCTCTTGTTCTTTCTTTCTCTCGCTTGCTCTTTCTTTCTGTCTTTCTCTCTTGTTCTTTCTTTCTCTCTCTCTTGTTCTTTCTTTCTCTCCCATTCTTTCTCTCTCTCTTGTTCTTTCTTTCTCTCCCATTCTTTCTTTCTCTCTCTTGTTCTTTCTTTCTCTCTCTCTTGTTCTTTCTTTCTCTCCTATTCTTTCTTTCTCTCTCTTGTTCTTTCTTTCTCTCTTGTTCTTTCTTTCTTTCTTTCTCTCTATCTTGTTCTTTCTTTCTCTCGCTTGCTCTTTCTTTCTGTCTGTCTTTCTCTCTTGTTCTTTCTTTCTCTCTTGTTCTTTCTTTCTTTCTTTCTCTCTCTTGTTCTTTCTTTCTCTGTCTCTTGTTCTTTCTCTCTCTCTCGCTTGCTCTTTCTTTCTGTCTTTCTCTCTTGTTCTTTCTTTCTCTCTCTCTTGTTCTTTCTTTCTCTCCCATTCTTTCTCTCTCTCTTGTTCTTTCTTTCTCTCCCATTCTTTCTTTCTCTCTCTTGTTCTGTCTTTCTCTCTCTTGTTCTGTCTTTCTCTCTCTCTTGTTCTTTCTTTCTCTCCCATTCTTTCTTTCTCTCTCTTGTTCTTTCTCTCTCTTGTTCTTTCTTTCTCTGGCTTGCTCTTTCTCTCTCTTGTTCTTTCTTTCTCTCTTGTTCTTTCTTTCTTTCTCTCTCTCTCTTGTTCTTTCTTTCTCTCTCTCTTGTTCTTTCTTTCTCTCTTGTTCTTTCTTTCTCTCTCTTGTTCTTTCTTTCTCTCTCTCTTGTTCTTTCTTTCTTTTTCTCTCGTTCTTTCTCTCTCTTGTTCTTTCTCTCTCTCTTGTTCTTTCTTTCTCTCTCTTGTTCTTTCTTTCTCTCTCTCTCTCTCGTTCTTTCTTTCTCTCTCTCTCTCTCGTTCTTTCTCTCTCTTGTTCTTTCTTTCTCTCTCTTGTTCTTTCTCTCTCTCTCTTGTTCTTTCTCTCTCTCTCTTGTTCTTTCTTTCTCTCTTGTTCTTTCTTTCTCTCTCTCTCTTGTTCTTTCTTTCTCTCTCTCTCTTGTTCTTTCTTTCTCTCTCTCGTTCTTTCTCTCTCTTGTTCTTTCTTTCTCTCTCTTGTTCTTTCTTTCTCTTGTTCTTTCTCTCTCTCTCTTGTTCTTTCTCTCTCTCTCTCTTGTTCTTTCTCTCTCTCTCTCTTGTTCTTTCTTTCTCTCTCTCTTGTTCTTTCTTTCTCTCTTGTTCTTTCTTTCTCTCTCTCTCTTGTTCTTTCTTTCTCTCTCTCTCTCTTGTTCTTTCTTTCTCTCTCTCTCTTGTTCTTTCTTTCTCTCTCTTGTTCTTTCTCTCTCTCTCTTTTGTTCTTTCTCTCTCTCTTGTTCTTTCTTTCTCTCTCTCTTGTTCTTTCTTTCTCTCTTGTTCTTTCTTTCTCTCTCTCTCTTGTTCTTTCTTTCTCTCTCTCTCTCTTGTTCTTTCTCTCTCTCTCTTGTTCTTTCTTTCTCTCTCTCTCTTGTTCTTTCTTTCTCTCCCATTCTTTCTTTCTCTCTCTCTCTCTCTCTCTTGTTCTTTCTTTCTCTCGCTTGCTCTTTCTTTCTGTCTTTCTCTCTTGTTCTTTCTTTCTCTCTCTCTTGTTCTTTCTTTCTCTCCCATTCTTTCTCTCTCTCTTGTTCTTTCTTTCTCTCTCTTGTTCTTTCTTTCTCTCCCATTCTTTCTTTCTCTCTCTTGTTCTTTCTTTCTCTCTCTCTTGTTCTTTCTTTCTTTCTCTCTCTCTTGTTCTTTCTCTCTCTCTCTCTCTCTCTTGTTCTTTCTTTCTCTCTCTCTTGTTCTTTCTTTCTCTCCCATTCTTTCTTTCTCTCTCTTGTTCTTTCTTTCTCTGGCTTGCTCTTTCTCTCTCTTGTTCTTTCTTTCTTTCTTTCTTTCTTTCTTTCTTTCTTTCTTTCTTTCTTTCTTTCTCTCTCTCTCTCTTGTTCTTTCTTTCTTTCTCTCTATCTTGTTCTTTCTTTCTCTCCCATTCTTTCTTTCTCTGGCTTGCTCTTTCTCTCTCTTGTTCTTTCTTTCTTTCTGTCTGTCTTTCTCTCTTGTTCTTTCTTTCTCTCTCTCTTGTTCTTTCTTTCTCTCTCTTGCTCTTTCTTTCTCTCTCTCTCTCTTGTTCTTTCTTTCTCTCTTGTTCTTTCTTTCTCTCTCTCTTGTTCTTTCTTTCTCTCTCTCTTGTTCTTTCTTTCTCTCCCATTCTTTCTTTCTCTGGCTTGCTCTTTCTCTCTCTTGTTCTTTCTTTCTCTGGCTTGCTCTTTCTCTCTCTTGTTCTTTCTTTCTCTCTTGTTCTTTCTTTCTTTCTTTCTTTCTCTCTCTCTTGTTCTTTCTTTCTGTCTGTCTTTCTCTCTTGTTCTTTCTTTCTCTCCCATTCTTTCTCTCTCTCTCTTGCTCTTTCTTTCTCTCTCTTGTTCTTTCTTTCTCTCTCTCTTGTTCTTTCTTTCTCTCTCTCTCTTGTTCTTTCTTTCTCTCTCTCTTGTTCTTTCTTTCTCTCTCTCTTGTTCTTTCTTTCTCTCTCTTGTTCTTTCTTTCTCTCTCTTGTTCTTTCTTTCTCTCTCTCTTGTTCTTTCTTTCTCTGGCTTGCTCTTTATTTCTGTCTCTTGTTCTTTCTCTCTCTCTCTCTCTCTCTCTCTTGTTCTTTCTTTCTCTTTCTCTTGTTCTTTCTTTCTCTCTCTTGTTCTTTCTTTCTCTCTCTCTCTCTCTTGTTCTTTCTTTCTCTCTCTCTCTTGTTCTTTCTTTCTCTCTTTCTCTTGTTCTTTCTTTCTCTCTTTCTCTCTCTCTCTTGTTCTTTCTTTCTCTCTTGTTCTTTCTCTCTCTCTCTTGTTCTTTCTTTCTCTCTCTCTCTCTTGTTCTTTCTCTCTCTTGTTCTTTCTTTCTCTCTTGTTCTTTCTTTCTCTCTCTCTTGTTCTTTCTTTCTCTCTCTTGTTCTTTCTTTCTCTCTCTCTCTCTTGTTCTTTCTTTCTCTTGTTCTTTCTTTCTCTTGTTCTTTCTTTCTCTTGTTCTCTCTTTCTCTCTCTCTCGTTCTTTCTTTCTCTCGCTTGCTCTTTCTTTCTTTCTGTCTGTCTTTCTCTCTTGTTCTTTCTTTCTTTCTTTCTCTCTCTTGTTCTTTCTCTCTCTCTTGTTCTTTCTTTCTCTCTCTCTCTTGTTCTTTCTTTCTCTCTCTTGTTCTTTCTTTCTCTCTCTCTTGTTCTTTCTTTCTCTCTCTCTTGTTCTTTCTCTCTCTCTCTCTCTTGTTCTTTCTTTCTCTCTCTCTTGTTCTTTCTTTCTCTCTCTCTTGTTCTTTCTTTCTCTTGTTCTTTCCTTCTTTCTTTCTTTCTTTCTTTCTCTCTCTCTTGTTCTTTCTTTCTCTCTCTCTTGTTCTTTCTTTCTCTCCCATTCTTTCTTTCTCTCTCTTGCTCTTTCTTTCTGTCTTTCTCTCGTTCTTTCTCTCCCTTGTTCTTTCTTTCTTTCTCTCTTTCTCTCCCATTCTTTCTTTCTCTCTCTTGCTCTTTCTTTCTCTCTCTCTCTCGTTCTTTCTTTCTCTCTCTTGTTCTTTCTGTCTTTCTCTCTTGTTCTTTCTTTCTGTCTTTCTCTCTTGTTCTTTCTTTCTGTCTTTCTCTCTTGTTCTTTCTTTCTCTCTCTCTCTTGTTCTTTCTTTCTCTCTTGTTCTTTCTCTCTCTCTCTTGTTCTTTCTTTCTCTCTCTCTTGTTCTTTCTTTCTGTCTTTCTCTCTTGTTCTTTCTTTCTCTCTCTCTTGTTCTTTCTTTCCCTCTTGTTCTTTCTTTCTTTCTCTCTCTCTCTTGTGGCTCTTGAGAAGCTATTTAGAGGGTCCTAAGTCCTTGGGGGTTTTAAAAAACATTAGGGGGCTCTTGAGAAGCTATTTAGAGGGTCCTAAGTCCTTGGGGGTTTTAAAAAAACATTAGGGGGCACAAGTCCTTGGGGGGTTTTAAAAAAACATTAGGGGGCTCTTGAGAAGCTATTTAGAGGGTCCTAAGTCCTTGGGGTTTTTAAAAAACATTAGGGGGCTCTTGAGAAGCTATTTAGAGGGTCCTAAGTCCTTGGGGGTACTAAAAAACATTAGGGGGCTCTTGAGAAGCTATTTAGAGGGTCCTAAGTCCTTGGGGGTTTTAAAAAACATTAGGGGGCTCTTGAGAAGCTATTTAGAGGGTCCTAAGTCCTTGGGGGTTTTAAAAAAACATTAGGGGGCTCTTGAGAAGCTATTTAGAGGGTCCTAAGTCCTTGGGGGTTTTAAAAAACATTAGGGGGCTCTTGAGAAGCTATTTAGAGGGTCCTAAGTCCTTGGGGGTTTTAAAAAACATTAGGGGGCACAAGTCCTTGGGGGGTTTTAAAAAAACATTAGGGGGCTCTTGAGAAGCTATTTAGAGGGTCCTAAGTCCTTGGGGTTTTTAAAAAACATTAGGGGGCTCTTGAGAAGCTATTTAGAGGGTCCTAAGTCCTTGGGGGTTTTAAAAAACATTAGGGGGCTCTTGAGAAGCTATTTAGAGGGTCCTAAGTCCTTGGGGGTTTTAAAAAAACATTAGGGGGCTCTTGAGAAGCTATTTAGAGGGTCCTAAGTCCTTGGGGGTTTTAAAAAACATTAGGGGGCTCTTGAGAAGCTATTTAGAGGGTCCTAAGTCCTTGGGGGTTTTAAAAAACATTAGGGGGCACAAGTCCTTGGGGGGTTTTAAAAAAACATTAGGGGGCTCTTGAGAAGCTATTTAGAGGGTCCTAAGTCCTTGGGGGTTTTAAAAACATTAGGGGGCTCTTGAGAAGCTATTTAGAGGGTCCTAAGTCCTTGGGGGTATTAAAAAACATTAGGGGGCTCTTGAGAAGCTATTTAGAGGGTCCTAAGTCCTTGGGGGTTTTAAAAAACATTAGGGGGCTCTTGAGAAGCTATTTAGAGGGTCCTAAGTCCTTGGGGGTACTAAAAAACATTAGGGGGCTCTTGAGAAGCTATTTAGAGGGTCCTAAGTCCTTGGGGGTTTTAAAAAACATTAGGGGGCTCTTGAGAAGCTATTTAGAGGGTCCTAAGTCCTTGGGGGTTTTAAAAAAACATTAGGGGGCACAAGTCCTTGGGGGGTTTTAAAAAAACATTAGGGGGCTCTTGAGAAGCTATTTAGAGGGTCCTAAGTCCTTGGGGGTTTTAAAAACATTAGGGGGCTCTTGAGAAGCTATTTAGAGGGTCCTAAGTCCTTGGGGGTACTAAAAAACATTAGGGGGCTCTTGAGAAGCTATTTAGAGGGTCCTAAGTCCTTGGGGGTTTTAAAAAACATTAGGGGGGCTCTTGAGAAGCTATTTAGAGGGTCCTAAGTCCTTGGGGGTTTTAAAAAAACATTAGGGGGCTCTTGAGAAGCTATTTAGAGGGTCCTAAGTCCTTGGGGGTTTTAAAAAACATTAGGGGGCTCTTGAGAAGCTATTTAGAGGGTCCTAAGTCCTTGGGGGTTTTAAAAAACATTAGGGGGCACAAGTCCTTGGGGGGTTTTAAAAAAACATTAGGGGGCTCTTGAGAAGCTATTTAGAGGGTCCTAAGTCCTTGGGGGTTTTAAAAAACATTAGGGGGCTCTTGAGAAGCTATTTAGAGGGTCCTAAGTCCTTGGGGGTTTTAAAAAACATTAGGGGGCTCTTGAGAAGCTATTTAGAGGGTCCTAAGTCCTTGGGGGTTTTAAAAAAACATTAGGGGGCTCTTGAGAAGCTATTTAGAGGGTCCTAAGTCCTTGGGGGTTTTAAAAAACATTAGGGGGCTCTTGAGAAGCTATTTAGAGGGTCCTAAGTCCTTGGGGGTTTTAAAAAACATTAGGGGGCACAAGTCCTTGGGGGGTTTTAAAAAAACATTAGGGGGCTCTTGAGAAGCTATTTAGAGGGTCCTAAGTCCTTGGGGTTTTTAAAAAACATTAGGGGGCTCTTGAGAAGCTATTTAGAGGGTCCTAAGTCCTTGGGGTACTAAAAAACATTAGGGGGCTCTTGAGAAGCTATTTAGAGGGTCCTAAGTCCTTGGGGGTTTTAAAAAACATTAGGGGGCTCTTGAGAAGCTATTTAGAGGGTCCTAAGTCCTTGGGGGTACTAAAAAACATTAGGGGGCTCTTGAGAAGCTATTTAGAGGGTCCTAAGTCCTTGGGGGTTTTAAAAAACATTAGGGGGCACAAGTCCTTGGGGGGTTTTAAAAAAACATTAGGGGGCTCTTGAGAAGCTATTTAGAGGGTCCTAAGTCCTTGGGGTTTTTAAAAAACATTAGGGGGCTCTTGAGAAGCTATTTAGAGGGTCCTAAGTCCTTGGGGGTACTAAAAAACATTAGGGGGCTCTTGAGAAGCTATTTAGAGGGTCCTAAGTCCTTGGGGGGTTTTAAAAAACATTAGGGGGCTCTTGAGAAGCTATTTAGAGGGTCCTAAGTCCTTGGGGGTTTTAAAAAAACATTAGGGGGCTCTTGAGAAGCTATTTAGAGGGTCCTAAGTCCTTGGGGGTTTTAAAAAACATTAGGGGGCTCTTGAGAAGCTATTTAGAGGGTCCTAAGTCCTTGGGGGTTTTAAAAAACATTAGGGGGCACAAGTCCTTGGGGGGTTTTAAAAAACATTAGGGGGCTCTTGAGAAGCTATTTAGAGGGTCCTAAGTCCTTGGGGTTTTTTAAAAAACATTAGGGGGCTCTTGAGAAGCTATTTAGAGGGTCCTAAGTCCTTGGGGTTTTTAAAAAACATTAGGGGGCTCTTGAGAAGCTATTTAGAGGGTCCTAAGTCCTTGGAGGTTTTAAAAAAAACATTAGGGGGCACAAGTCCTTGGGGGGGTTTTAAAAAACATTAGGGGGCACAAGTCCTTGGGGGGGTTTTAAAAAACATTAGGGGGCTCTTGAGAAGCTATTTAGAGGGTCCTAAGTCCTTGGGGGTTTTAAAAAACATTAGGGGGCTCTTGAGAAGCTATTTAGAGGGTCCTAAGTCCTTGGGGGTTTTAAAAAAACATTAGGGGGCTCTTGAGAAGCTATTTAGAGGGTCCTAAGTCCTTGGGGGTTTTAAAAAACATTAGGGGGCTCTTGAGAAGCTATTTAGAGGGTCCTAAGTCCTTGGGGGTTTTAAAAAACATTAGGGGGCACAAGTCCTTGGGGGTTTTAAAAAAACATTAGGGGGCTCTTGAGAAGCTATTTAGAGGGTCCTAAGTCCTTGGGGGTTTTAAAAAACATTAGGGGGCTCTTGAGAAGCTATTTAGAGGGTCCTAAGTCCTTGGGGGTTTTAAAAAACATTAGGGGGCTCTTGAGAAGCTATTTAGAGGGTCCTAAGTCCTTGGGGGTTTTAAAAAAACATTAGGGGGCTCTTGAGAAGCTATTTAGAGGGTCCTAAGTCCTTGGGGGTTTTAAAAAACATTAGGGGGCACAAGTCCTTGGGGGCTCTTGAGAAGCTATTTAGAGGGTCCTAAGTCCTTGGGGGTTTTAAAAACATTAGGGGGCTCTTGAGAAGCTATTTAGAGGGTCCTAAGTCCCTTGGGGGTTTTAAAAAACATTAGGGGGCTCTTGAGAAGCTATTTAGAGGGTCCTAAGTCCTTGGGGGTTTTAAAAAACATTAGGGGGCTACTTGTGAAGCTATTTCGAGGGTCCTAGTCCTTGGGGGTTTTAAAAAAACATTAGGGGCTCTTGAGAAGCTATTTAGAGGGTCCTAAGTCCTTGGGGGTTTTAAAAAACATTAGGGGGCTCTTGAGAAGCTATTTAGAGGGTCCTAAGTCCTTTGGGGTTTTTAAAAAACATTAGGGGGGCTCTTGAGAAGCTATTTAGAGGGTCCTAAGTCCTTGGGGGTTTTAAAAAAACATTAGGGGGCTCTTGAGAAGCTATTTAGAGGGTCCTAAGTCCTTGGGGGTTTTAAAAAACATTAGGGGGCACAAGTCCTTGGGGGTTTTAAAAAACATTAGGGGGCTCTTGAGAAGCTATTTAGAGGGTCCTAAGTCCTTGGGGTTTTAAAAAAACATTAGGGGGCTCTTGAGAAGCTATTTAGAGGGTCCTAAGTCCTTGGGGGTTTTAAAAAACATTAGGGGGCTCTTGAGAAGCTATTTAGAGGGTCCTAAGTCCTTGGGGGTTTTAAAAAAAACATTAGGGGGAGGAGGTGACTCTTGAGAAGCCTACTTTTAGAGGGTCCCTAAATCCTTGGGGGTTTTAAAAAAACATTAGGGGGCACAAGTCCTTGGGGCTCTTTGAGAAGCTATTTAGAGGGTCCTAAGTCCTTGGGGGTTTTTAAAAAAACATTAGGGGCTCTTGAGAAGCTATTTAGAGGGTCCTAAGTCCTTGGGGGTTTTATAAAAACATTAGGGGGCTCTTGACAAGCTATTTGAGGGTCCCTAAGTCCTTGGGGGTTTTTAAAAAACATTAGGGGGCCTCTAGAGTAAGCTATTTAGAGGGTCCTAAGTCCTTGGGGTTTTAAAAAAACATTAGGGGCTCTTGAGAAGCTATTTAGAGGGTCCTAAGTCCTTGGGGGTTTTAAAAAACATTAGGGGGCTCTTGAGAAGCTATTTAGAGGGTCCTAAGTCCTTGGGGGTTTTAAAAAACATTAGGGGCACAAGTCCTTGGGGGTTTTAAAAAAACATTAGGGGGCTCTTGAGAAGCTATTTAGAGGGTCCTAAGTCCTTGGGGGTTTTAAAAAAACATTAGGGGGTCACAAGTCACTTGGGGGTTTTTAAAAAACATTAGGGGGCTCTTGTGAAGATTAGGGGGTCCTAAGTCCTTGGGGGTTTTTAAAAAACATTAGGGGGCTCTTGAGAAGCTATTAGAGGTCCTAAGTCCTTGGGGTTTTAAAAAAACATTAGGGGGCTCTTGAGAAGCTATTTAGAGGGTCCTAAATCCTTGGGGGTTTTAAAAAAACATTAGGGGGCACAAGTCCTTGGGGGCTCTTGAGAAGCTATTTAGAGGGTCCTAAGTCCTTGGGGGTTTTAAAAAACATTAGGGGGCTCTTGAGAAGCTATTTAGAGGGTCCTAAGTCCTTGGGGGTTTTAAAAAACATTAGGGGGCTCTTGAGAAGCTATTTAGAGGGTCCTAAGTCCTTGGGGGTTTTAAAAAACATTAGGGGGCACAAGTCCTTGGGGGTTTTAAAAAACATTAGGGGGCTCTTGAGAAGCTATTTAGAGGGTCCTAAGTCCTTGGAGGTTTTAAAAAAACATTAGGGGGCACAAGTCCTTGGGGGGGTTTTAAAAAAACATTAGGGGGCACAAGTCCTGGGGGGGTTTTAAAAAACATTAGGGGGCACAAGTCCTTGGGGGTTTTAAAAAAACATTAGGGGGCTCTTGAGAAGCTATTTAGAGGGTCCTAAGTCCTTGGGGGTTTTAAAAAAACATTAGGGGGCTCTTGAGAAGCTATTTAGAGGGTCCTAAGTCCTTGGGGGTTTTAAAAAAACATTAGGGGGCACAAGTCCTTGGGGGGTTTTAAAAACATTAGGGGGCACAAGTCCTTGGGGGGTTTTAAAAAACATTAGGGGGCTCTTGAGAAGCTATTTAGAGGGTCCTAAGTCCTTGGGGGCTCTTGAGAAGCTATTTAGAGGGTCCTAAGTCCTTGGGGGTTTTTAAAAAAACATTAGGGGGCACAAGTCCTTGGGGGGTTTTAAAAAACATTAGGGGGCACAAGTCCTTGGGGGGTTTTAAAAAACATTAGGGGCACAAGTCCTTGGGGGGTTTTAAAAAACATTAGGGGGCTCTTGAGAAGCTATTTAGAGGGTCCTAAGTCCTTGGGGGTTTTAAAAAAACATTAGGGGGCACAAGTCCTTGGGGGTTTTAAAAAAACATTAGGGGGCTCTTGAGAAGCTATTTAGAGGGTCCAAAGTCCTTGGGGGTTTTAAAAAACATTAGGGGGCTCTTGAGAAGCTATTTAGAGGGTCCTAAGTCCTTGGGGGTTTTAAAAAAACATTAGGGGGCTCTTGAGAAGCTATTTAGAGGGTCCTAAGTCCTTGGGGGTTTTAAAAAACATTAGGGGGCACAAGTCCTTGGGGGTTTTAAAAAACATTAGGGGGCTCTTGAGAAGCTATTTAGAGGGTCCTAAGTCCTTGGGGGTTTTAAAAAACATTAGGGGGCTCTTGAGAAGCTATTTAGAGGGTCCTAAGTCCTTGGGGGTTTTAAAAAACATTAGGGGGCACAAGTCCTTGGGGGTTTTAAAAAAACATTAGGGGGCTCTTGAGAAGCTATTTAGAGGGTCCTAAGTCCCTGGGGGGTTTTAAAAAACATTAGGGGGCTCTTGAGAAGCTATTTTAGAGGGTCCTAAGTCCTTGGGGGTTTTAAAAAAACATTAGGGGGCTCTTGAGAAGCTATTTAGAGGGTCCTAAGTCCTTGGGGGTTTTAAAAAACATTAGGGGGCACAAGTCCTTGGGGGTTTTAAAAAACATTAGGGGGCTCTTGAGAAGCTATTTAGAGGGTCCTAAGTCCTTGGGGGTTTTAAAAAACATTAGGGGGCTCTTGAGAAGCTATTTAGAGGGTCCTAAGTCCTTGGGGGTTTTAAAAAAACATTAGGGGGCTCTTGAGAAGCTATTTAGAGGGTCCTAAGTCCTTGGGGGTTTTAAAAAAAACATTAGGGGGCTCTTGAGAAGCTATTTAGAGGGTCCTAAGTCCTTGGGGGTTTTAAAAAACATTAGGGGGCTCTTGAGAAGCTATTTAGAGGGTCCTAAATCCTTGGGGGTTTTAAAAAAACATTAGGGGGCACAAGTCCTTGGGGGCTCTTGAGAAGCTATTTAGAGGGTCCTAAGTCCTTGGGGTTTTTAAAAAAACATTAGGGGGCTCTTGAGAAGCTATTTAGAGGGTCCTAAGTCCTTGGGGGTTTTAAAAAACATTAGGGGGCTCTTGAGAAGCTATTTAGAGGGTCCTAAGTCCTTGGGGGTTTTAAAAAACATTAGGGGGCACAAGTCCTGTAAGGGGGTTTTAAAAAACATGGGGGCACAAGTCCTTGGGGGTTTTAAAAAACATTAGGGGGCTCTTGAGAAGCTATTTAGAGGGTCCTAAGTCCTTGGGGGGTTTTAAAAAACATTAGGGGCACAAGTCCTTGGGGGTTTTAAAAAACATTAGGGGGCTCTTGAGAAGCTATTTAGAGGGTCCTAAGTCCTTGGGGGTTTTAAAAAACATTAGGGGGCACAAGTCCTTGGGGGTTTAAAAAACATTAGGGGCACAAGTCCTTGGGGGTTTTAAAAAACATTAGGGGGCTCTTGAGAAGCTATTTAGAGGGTCCTAAGTCCTTGGGGGGTTTTAAAAAAACATTAGGGGGCTCTTGAGAAGCTATTTAGAGGGTCCTAAGTCCTTGGGGGTTTTAAAAAAACATTAGGGGGCACAAGTCCTTGGGGGCTCTTGAGAAGCTATTTAGAGGGTCCTAAGTCCTTGGGGGTTTTAAAAAACATTAGGGGGCTCTGAGAAGCTATTTAGAGGGTCCTAAGTCCTTGGGGGTTTTAAAAACATTAGGGGGCACAAGTCCTTGGGGGTTTTAAAAAAACATTAGGGGGCTCTTGAGAAGCTATTTAGAGGGTCCTAAGTCCTTGGGGGTTTTAAAAAACATTAGGGGGCACAAGTCCTTGGGGGTTTTAAAAAACATTAGGGGGCACAAGTCCTTGGGGGGTTTTTAAAAAAAACATAGGGGGCACAAGTCCTTGGGGGGTTTTAAAAAACATTAGGGGGCACAAGTCCTTGGGGGCTCTTGAGAAGCTATTTAGAGGGTCCTAAGTCCTTGGGGGTTTTAAAAAACATTAGGGGGCTCTTGAGAAGCTATTTAGAGGGTCCTAAGTCCTTGGGGGGGTTTTAAAAAAACATTAGGGGGCTCTTGAGAAGCTATTTAGAGGGTCCTAAGTCCTTGGGGGGTTTAGAAAAAAA